>NW_019154086.1:36319286-36438453 GCF_002288905.1 Enhydra lutris kenyoni | reverse complement strand
TTTTAATATAACTATGACCATTTTGAATTTTCTGGAAATTTTTTTTTCCTGGGCATCTGTTTCTCATTTAGCCTTAATGGGTCTACACAATTCACACTACGCTTTCCTTTTTATCTAAGCCTTACCATGATGCCATATTGTCTTCATAACATTAATTTTAATTGGTACTTAACATGCTGAGAAGAGATGGTACCGTGGTTATTGCAAATAATTTTTTGGTGGGTGATTAGACTCTCCTCAGTTTTTACTCAATTAAACTTCAAGTTTCAACTTAAGTAAGGTAGAACTTCAAGTTTCAACAAAGTAAGTAACCCAAGTTTCAACTTAAGGAAGTTTCAACTTCACTGCCACCACCAATCCAAATTCTCTAGTGGATTGTTACAGGATTCAGAATTCATGTCTCATAACATAATATTCAAAATGTCCAGGATACAACCCCAAAATACTCAACATACGAAGAACCAGGACACCATGAGAAATCCTCAAGGGAAAATAACCAGCAGATCAACAGATGGAAACTCCGAGATGAACCAGACATTAGACTTTAAAGCAATTATAACCAACCCTCCTTCTTCCCTCCCTGCCTTTCTTCCTTTTTTCCTTCCTCCTGATCAATTTTGTTCATATCTTAGATTTTTGGTTCTCGACCTTTTTCTTTTGTAACAGAAACATATAAAGCTATTGGTTTTTTTTTTTTTTTTTTTTTTTTTTTCTGTTTCAGCTGAATCCCACACATTTGCTTTTGCTGTTTTGAGATGGATAAGGACCATGGGAACAAGCCCCAAGTGAAAACTTCATGCAGCGGGACACTTTCCGTTGGATGTTACTATTACACCACTACCCCTAAAAACAGAACCAGAGCGTGGCCGCATAAACAAACTGGACTTAAAACAGGACTCTGAGTCCAAAGAGCACCAATGAGCTGCATGAATTGCCTGCCAATATAGACCAATCAGAACGAGGCCCTTCCAACCAATCAGGAAGAAGCTCTCCCCGCCCCCACTCCTTTCTCTCATTAACGTATTAGACCCTAGTGGGAACCTGGGTGGGAGATTTCTCTCTATATGCAGGACCTCCCCTTTGGAGCTTACTCCGTTATGCTGTGTGTGCCTTCGGGGGAGCTGCAGCCCGGGTAAAGCCTTGCCTGTACCTTTGAGTTTTGGCACTGGTTTCACCGTGTGGGGGCCAAGAACCCAACTCTGGTAACATTTTCTGTATCATTTAGTTCAAATTATTTTCTAAATTCTTTTGTGATTTCTTGTTTGGCCAACAGGTTGTGCAGAAGTGACTTGTTTAATTTACATATCTTGGAGGCTTTTCTAGATAGCATATTGTATTTATTTGTAACTATTCTCTTACAGCCAGAGAACAACTCCTTTAACCTGAAGTACTTCCTTTAGCACTTTTTTTTTTTTTTTTTTAATCTAGGTCAGCTGGAGATAAATTTCCTCATGGTTAGTTTATCTGAAAATACCTATATTTCCTTTGTTTTTTAAGGATAATTTTTCTGGGAAAAGATTCTTCAGCACTTTGAATATGCTTCTGGACTCCTTTTATTATGACAAAAAGCACTAATTGTATCATTGTTCTTGTATATGTTTTGTGCTACTTTTCTCTGGGTGCTTATCAAAACTTTTTTTTTCTTTATTTTTTAGTTTTCAGCAGTTTGTCTCTGGTGTGATTTTTTTTATATTTATCCTTTGTGTGTATGTGCAGTGTTTGTTTTGATTTGTTGAGATTCTTAGATCTGAAAGTTAAGGTTGTTTACCAATCTGTGAAGTGATTAGCCATCATTCCTTTGAATATTTTTCTCTGCCTGTCTCTCCTCTCCTGGAACTTTAATTGCATGTCTTTTAGGCCTCTAGGCATTATCCCAGAAAGGTATTTTTCTATTTACTTATTTTATATTTATTTTTCTTCAGTACTTTGACTCTTTCTGTTCTTGAGATTGAGCAATTTCTTTTGATCTTCTTATAAATTTCACAAGTTATTTCTACCACTTTCAATCCAATGTTGATCCCATCTAGTGAATTTTTCATTTCAATGTTTATATTATAGAATTTCCATTTTCATATATTTTAATTTCCATTCACTCTTTTGGACCATTATTTTCTTTGATTATTTTCAAATATTTTTTCTCAATTTTTTGAACACATAATAGCTTTCCTAAAGTACCTCTCTGACAGAGCCATCATCTGGGCAACAGGAAGTAAGGTCCCATTTGATTTGTGGTGTTTATTTTTTTAAGATTATAGATTAAACTTTACACTTTCTTTGCATATATAATAATATTCATTGAAAACTGGATATTGTAGGTTCTATGTTGTAGCAACTCTGGATTCTGTTGTGTTCCTCTGGGGATTTGTTAGTTATAGCAGTCAGTTAATTTTCTTGGATTTAAATTTTAACTTCACTCTTTCCAGTAGAATGCAGCAGCTGATAACCCTGCTTGTTCCTCCCAGCAACCAGCTGCTGCTTTTTTGTAGCCTGATTCCCTGAAGGTGTTCACTATGATGGCATGGTGATAAGCTGACGATTCAGGAAAAATGTATTTCACATTTTTAGGCTCACAGATCATGGTAACTCTGCCTCTGAAGACTCAAATTTCTAGATGCTCTGCCAGCATCAGACTCTCTTCTTTGATGTTTCAAATCAGTAAGGCTGACTGGCATGTGAATCAGAGAATCCACTTATTTAAAAAAGCAGCAAAATCACAAATCTCACATGATAAATCTGTTTTTCAAAATGATATTTCCATTTGGTCTTTCCCTGCTCTATTTGCCAGACACCCAGGGCTCTGCTTTGAACATTTATAGTTTAGTGGTCAGTCAGGGATTTCTGCAGAACTTAACATGCAAAGATTGGGTCTTGGCACTTCTGCACTTCTCTCAGATTTGCCTTTTAAATTCTCTCAGCTGCTATTCTAATACTGAGCACTTTCCTCTCTATTCTAGAGCTGGTTAGGCAGAATGCTTCCTCTTCTCTATAGATGGTCTTTGGAGCATACTCAGGCATTTCTTAACCTTCATAATGATGATTTTTGAGACTACAATTTCCCTTGGCTTTTGTTTGCACTTATATACTTCCTTGGTACCTTTAAATAGTATTTTAAAATGTGTCTAAGCTTTATAACTTTTACCCGTGGGAAGATTCATATGACATCATTTTGTCACCATTATCAGAAATCTGTCCACACCCATCCCAGGCTATTGATCTGCACTTCCTTCATGGGCAGAGATCCACAGCTGCCTTTGCCTTTCTCTACTTTAATGGTATTGAAGCTGGAAGTCTAGTCATTTTTAAAGAATTCTACTATTAGATTAATCTTGAAAAAAAACCATCTCACTAAAAGTTAATAGATACAGTTTCACTTAACTTGGGCAAGTAGCTTGACTGCTGTGCATCATTGCTTTCTCTTCTGAAACTTAAGGAATTGAATGAGGTATACAGTACTTCCACCAGTCAAGTTCTGTTTTATCTTTTTATGGTCAGGAAGAAAGACCACTACTCATTTATAGACATAGTGATTGTTTAAGCTGTTTTCCTACATTTTCTCAGAAAATAAGTCACTTGTCAACTGAAACATTCTCTGGAGTTAAGTGAAACACTTTATCTATTGTCTCAGTGGCTTTGTAAACACTGTTTTAATTTTAATACCAAAATAGTCAATGGGCACATTACTCTGAAGGTGAATTTTGCAATATTTTCCAATTTCCCAACCAGAGTGTTTTCTTCCCTCCATTTGCTGTCAGTTTTCTCCCTTTCTTAACTTCCAGTTCCTCCTCAGGATTTTTCTATCCCATTGCATTGCTGTCTTGGTCTGGGGTGTTTTTACTCTCTGTGCTATGCAAAAGATGGTTGCTTAACTCTATTTTCTCTTCTGAATGACAAAGTCAACAAAATAAGAAACATGTCAAGAAAATGTCAGTTGTTAGCAAGAGACTGAAAATAACCAGGTGAACAAAATATAGGAAGAATTCTACCACAATGGGCTTCTCCAAATAATAGTTTTTAGTATCTTTATTTTTATGTCATGTATGTGGATAAAGTAATATTTATCTTATTAAGCCTAGTGTGCTTATTACATTCATTATCTTTTCATTTAACTACTTATTTATCAAATACTTTTTAAATTATTATAGTATGTCACAGAGCAGGAAATAAAACAGTCTCCCTGCTCACTGTTGCCACCCGAAGTCATACCATGATGAGAAGCTATACTTAGAGTTGACAGTGATCATTAGATTTAGAGTCTTGGTAAGTTACAGCACAAGGGAGCAGAACTAAGTAATTTAAATGTCAACATCTTTTGAAGGTGACAGTATGGGAGATGGGACAGGAAAGGAAAGATCAAAGAATGTCAATTTGTCTTTTTTTTATTTGTTCCACTGAATTAACCAAATTATTTCTAATTAAATTTGTTACAAGCCTATTACATTACAAAAGATGTACTTTCTCACTGTAAAACAATTCAAACAAGAGTTAAGTCTGAGATCACTTTGCACCCTTATATTAGAAAACCAATTGCTTTAATGTTGTATTATCAGGAAGTCAATACCACAATTCATTTTCTTTTTATTTATGAAACACACAAGCAGAATATATTAATCTAATTAATTGCTGTACTAATTATCTTAAAACTTGCTCGCCTGACTTGGCTATAGACATTGAGATTACCATGTATGAGTTTTACACAGGCACAGTTACATTGTGTATGAATCTATGATTAACTTATTGAAGAATTAAGAACATTTATTTAGAAATACTACTCTGTCTCATAAAATAAATGATGTCTTTCAAATTAGCTTGTTAAAAATTGTAAAAGTTGGCTTCTTGTTAGTATTAAAAGACTTGATTTTTGGGAATGCCATAACACTTTGATTTTGGGGAATGCCATATTTCTGAAACTAGATTTAGAAACAAGAAAATACTTAAGTCTTGCATATAAAATTTTAGAGAAACAACTTGAATCATCAGATAGTACAAGTAGGTATTGTACATTGATTTAATAGGAAATATGAGAATATTAGAATTATTTCTAAAGGATGCCTTACCTTTTGGATAGTTATGAGTATCAGACTAGAAGCTAAGCAAACTCCAAGACTATCTTTCAAAATTCTTATCATCTGATCCTTTTTTTTTTTTTTTCTTTCTTCTGGTGGTGGGGATAAAAAAACTTTTCAAAACAGAGTAAAGTGGAAAATGAGAAAAGGAAATGTATTTTCTAGTAAGAAAGTGTAGTCATTTTTTAAAGCAGATCATTGATATACAATCTACACTTAAATAAATGTGGATATATCTGTTAAGTCAACTTTTATATAATTAATCTTTACTATCACCAATAATATGTAGTAAGCTAAAGTATATTTATATTGGTTATGTTGACATTAAATCAATATGATGACTATATTGTAACATTTGAAGTTATTGCACTGCTAGATTTATACATAATTGTAAGTATTAAATATCTCAATAAAATGCTTACATGAAATTGTTTATTTCAAAAATATATACTGTACTTTCAATGCTTACATTCTGGCTTTTTTGGAAGATTTTATTTATTTATTCATGAGAGAGAGGGGAGGCAGAGGGAGAAGCAGGATCCTGGATGTGGGACTTGGTTCCAGGATCTTGGGATCATGACCTGAGCCAAAGGCAGACACTTAACCAAATGAGCCACCCAGGAGCCCCATATTCTGACATCTTCCAAACAAGAATAAAAATTCTTTCTTTTAAAGGTGACAGATCAGGGTGCCTGAGTGGCTCAGCAGGTTAAAGCCTCTGCCTTCGGCTCAGGTCATGATCCCAGGGTACTGGGATCGAGCCCTGCTTTGGGCTCTCCACTCAGCAGGTAACCCGCTTCCTCCTCTCCCTCTCTGCCTGCCTTTCTGCCTACTTGTGATCTCTGTCTGTCAAATAAATAAATAAAATCTTAAAAAAAAATAAAGGTGACAGATCATGGGGCTGGGTGGCTCAGTTGGTTAAGCATCCAAATCTTGATTTTAGCTCAGGTCATGATCTCAGGGTTATGAGATTGAGCCCAGCATCATGCTCTGCACTGGGTATGGTGCCTGCTTAAGATTCTCTCTCTCCCTCTCCCACTCCTTCTCCCCATTTTCCTCTCATAAATAAATAAATAAAAAATAAATAACACAGATAAGAAGTGTGCATTTACTCCCTTTGCCTACTAAGATTTTGCTGAAAAAAAGAAGGAAAGAAAGATATGTGAATAAAAATAAACTCATGGTGGAGAAGGGGAGATGGAGAGAAGAAGGGAGTTGAGGGAAATTGGAAGGGGAGGTGAACCGTGAGAGACTATGGACTCTGAAAAACAATCTGAGGGTTTTGAAGGGGTTGGGGGATGGGAGGTTGGGGGAACCAGGTGGTGGGTATTAGGGAGGGCACGGATTGCATGGAGCACTGGGTGGCGGTGCAAAAACAATGAATACTGTTATGCTGAAAAGAAATAAAAAATTAAAAAAAAAACCTTTCACAGAGAAATAATAGAAAAAAAATTGTGAAGGTTAGGGTAGAGAGAAGTCATCATTTATGGGAAGTTTCACTTTATTTCTGCAAATCAGATAGAAATGGGAAATCACACAGGGGGAAAAACTGGACAAATGGAATTCTGAGGTGCACAGTGAGCTTTGTCCCTCTAAAAATCTAAGGACCTACCACTAAAAAAATTGAGCAGAGCTTCTGAGGAAAGCTAATCTCTGTGCAGATCTCACTGTGTTATTTATCCAGGCTTGAGTCAGGAAGACCAATGACATAGTAATTCAATTTTCTGGACCCCACATCCACCCAGAGCTGCCTCATTTAGTCAGAATTTCCACTCCATGGGGGTCGGTGTGGGGAGGGTCCATGTAACAGAATGGCTTTACTTATACAAATCTACTCCACTTATCAAATTTTTGAAAGGGGGCGCTTTGACAAACTTCTATGGTTATTTGACTAAAAGAAAATAAAAACAAACTTCCCACTGTAGAGGTCAGTTTGAGTAATATATATCTTTCTAGAAAATTAATCATTTTATCTATATTTTAAAATTTATTTCCATAAAGTTTAATCAAGCAGTACATTTTGGTTATTTTAGTTTTCTCAATATCTGTAATTATTTCCCTGTATTTATTCTTTTTTTTTTTTTAAAGATTTTATTTATTTATTTGACAGAGAAAGATCACAAGTAGATGGAGAGGCAGGCAGAGAGAGAGAGAGAGAGGGAAGCAGGATCCCTGCTGAGCAGAGAGCCTGATGCGGGACTCGATCCCAGGACCCTGAGACCATGACCCGAGCCTAAGGCAGTGGCTTAACCCACTGAACCACCCAGGCGCCCCTGTATTTATTCTTTATTTTAATATTCTTTTCCTCGTCTCCTTTGGATTAGGTAAAAGTTATAACTTTTCTAAATTAATGGCTACTTAATTTAGTTATAACTTCAAGTCATTTTCTTTCTTTCTTTTTTTATTTTTTGAGTCATTAAATTCTCCTATTTTTCCTTATCTTGAATTTGGCATTTTTCCAGTTTCTTGAATTTCTACAAGTTTATTTTTATTTTTCTGCTTGATTAATATATGTATTTAAAGCTATGAAATTTCCTCTGAGTGTAGCTTTAGACAGTGTGCCATAGTAGTAAAAGGCATTTTGAGAGCTAAAGGTTTGATTAAAAGTTTGATATTCTAAGAACTTAAGAGATGGAAAAAAAAGATTCAATTATTTTTTTTCCACTTGATGTTTCATAGTTAAAAGAGTTAAATCGAAACTTGCCTACTATGTTTGGTTTTTGTATTTATTTTCCTTTACAAATTTTGATGCTAAATCATGCATATGGAAAATAAAATGGGTAGCACATAAAATATTTTCATATTATTAAAATAATTTTTGCTAATCCTAATAATTGTATCCAACATTTATAGTATTATATCAGTTCCACGTGCAAGGTATTATTTTAAATTTAATGTATGTATTAATTCAATCGTTTTCGTTTTACTGATGAGAAGTGAGTAAACTAAGTCTTAGAGAGGTTGTATAAACTGTGCTAAGCAAATTAGAAAATATAGACTCTAATCTAGTTCCCAGACTCCAGAGTTAAACAATTATGGGTGGGGAAAGAGCATAGGAAACTAGAGTCAGGCTGCTTAATATTCTAAACCAGTCTCTGCTACAGTAAGATCTGGTACAGGTCGATCATGCTCAATAGTGCTAAATTGGGGTTGTATGAAATGTGTTCAAAGTCTACTAAATTAGCATAAATGTTATATAATCCTTGATTTGCTATTCTAGGAGTGGAGATGAATTTATGCACTCCAAATATTGCTGGTGGTCAGTGGCATTATCTGTAATATGGCCACCTAATACTAAGGGTACATTCCAGAGTCATAAACTAGAGAGAAGGTATCTGGCCTTGTTACATTGATCTCATTTTAAACTCTACTGTAACTAACTGCACTAAGTAGTAATAACCTAAGAGCCCATGTGGACCTAGAACCAATGCTAGAATCTCAGAAGTCCAAGGAGTTAGCTAATGTCAGAATCCATATGTCAACTTCAGTGGTCATGAGCATTGGATTTAGTTAATACCAACTATGTTGGGTTTAACTGACCCACGTTGGGGCTGACTTTGGTCATATGTTAAGTACAACTTGGAATATAAAACCCATTTTTGTTTACTTAAGCTAAAAGAAGAAAAATATAGCCCCTATAAAATATAGCAAAGATGAAATATATGTATTGAAATGTACAGTGCTTACCCCTTAACTGCAGTTTCAGTTACTTGTGTCCATGGTGGTCCAGAAGCAGAGGATCCTCCCTCAGAGGCATTGTCAGAACGTCAACAGTAGCCTATCACTACTATGTGACAGTGTGTTTGTCATTTACCTCACTTGATCTTATCACAAAGACATTTTATCATCTCACATCATTATAAGGAAAGGAAATAGAGAACTTTAAAATCTTATTCAGAATTTTGTCACCTAACCATAAAGGTGGCTGGAAATGTGGTCCATTCCATGAGTATGTTGTAGTCCACATATAATTGGGGTTCTAAACTAAGGAAGGAGAGAATGAATACTGTGTACTATATTTAGAAATTACTTCCCTAATCTGCATAGTGCAGGATTAATTCAAGGCAGCTATAACAAACTGAAAGTTTTAAACAACTCAATTTTTAGCAATCAATGGAGTCATTATGTCTAAGATTTTAAAGTTCTCTTTTTCCTTCTTGCCAATCATTTGTGCTTTTTTCTTAATTGGCTGCTATTTTCAATCAAGTACAATTGCCCTAAAGTAAAGTTAGAGTCACATTCCACTGATTAGAGTTGTCTTCTAATGATTAATGAGCCAGTTTGAAATTCACACTGTGCTTATTTAGAACATGATAGCATCATTCAGTAATGAACTTTCAAGAGATTATTTATTTCCCGTTGCCATATTTCTAATCAAGTGCTCATATGCATAATGAATGCTTCAAGAGAAATCTGCTTTTTGCCTTGTTTACAAGAAGAGTCATCTTAATGGCAAACCACAAGCACGTTGAGATGGATTGTCTAGTGAAATTTGAACATAAAATATTTCAAGGATTCATGAAATAGTAAGATACAATGGTCTCTAAAATTCTAATAAAATCATATGAACTTAGATGTTTTGAGATTCATTTGACCAACCCCTAATCCAAGTCCTTGAATATAATCACTAGCAGGTGATTCTCTGGCACCTTGTGGACACCCTCCAGATGGTAGAAACACCACCTCTGCATAGGTCCCCTCCAGATGGCAGTAATTACTAGAACATTCTTTTATTGAGCAAAACTGCAAAATTTACTCTCTCCATCATCATCTTTAATTTTTCTCTTTCCTCACCATGCTAAATGCTTATATGCTAAGTATTTACTTTAGAAAAAGTGTGTTGCCATCCATATTAACAGCCATATTAAAACAAAATTTAATTTCAGGATCATAAGAGTGGTGAAAAGATCACCAGTGATCCACAAAAGTGAGGAAACCATCCATGCAGATATCTAACACTGCCCAGAGTTCAAGGCAGAGTAAACAAAGTGAAAAGGCCACTGGGGCGGGAAGTGAGTTTGGTGGGTGTCTTCAGAGAATAGCAAGACTAGTGTAGCCAGAGCAGAGGGAAGGCAGGGAAACTAATCGGTGGTGACGATCAATAGTAAGTGGCACTGTGAGGCAGATATGAAGTCTTTAGACTATCTTAAGCAAAGGAGGGACAGGATCTTTTTTAGTTGTAAAAGAATCCGTCTGTCTGATGTGTGGAAAATAGATTGCCAGGCAGGAGGAAGTGGAGAGACCACTTCGGAGGCTGCTGCGGTAGTCAAGTGGAGATACCGGTTTATGCCAAGGGAGTAACTGTGTTAGTGGTTCAACTCTACTTATGTTTTGTAGGAGGAGCCTACATAATGTACTGATGGACTAGATGCACGACAGGGAGTGAAGTGTAATGGATCCGATGATTTTCATTTGAGCACCGGGAAGAACGACTGTACCACTTGCTGGAGTAAAAGGTGTCTAGAAAGAGGAGCACTCTCATGCAAGGGAAAGTCAAATGTGGATTTTTATTTTATTTATTTTTAAAGATTTTGTTTGTTTGTTTGACTGACAGAGATCCCAAGTAGGCAGAGAGGCAGGCAGTGAGAGAAGGGGAAGCAGGCTCCCCGCTGAGCAGAGAGCCCGATGTGGGGCTCGACCCCAGGACCCCGGGATCATGACCTGAGCCAAAGGCAGAGGCTTAACCCACTGAGCCACCCAGGCACCTTGTGGATTTTTATTTCAATATGCCATTTAGGCATCCGAATGAGGATATCAAGGAGGAATATGTAGACTGTGCATATGTGAGTTGAAATTTAACTGAACAGCATCAGTCCAATATCTTTTAAAGTTGTTTGGTTTGTAGAGTACATCTGTACAGTTTCCTCCTCAGTGCTTTGAGACCGTTGGGCGTGATGATGACAGGTTATTTTCAGGTTTCAGTTCCAGTATTAATGATATCATAGTCATAAGTGCCAGTGGTATACTGGAAAATTTTTGTTTGTTTGTTTGAAAATTGTTGCACTTACTATAGTGTATCCACCACCTTCAGGATGGAGGTACTCATTTCTCAACTGCTGGGAGCACTGGGGGGTTAGAGCTCCCAGTTGCCTCATACTTGGGGAATTGCTCTTCTTTTGAAGGAGGCTGCCTTACACACCCCCTCCCCTACGTGAGGCTCATGTTCAGTGGGCTGGTCAGTGCAGGAAGGGTGATAAGGCCTGGATCCTTTGCCTCAGTTTGAGAAAACTTACACAAATGCATCACAGTTCAACTTGTCCTTCTGTTCCATTCTCTGCTCTTAATCCTTAGAAGTATTTCTGAGACCATTCATTCAGTAATACACTTGACACCAAATATCCATCTCAGAATCCATTTTTCAGGAAGCTCAACTTAAGCCACAAATGTCTCACAAAAGTACATATTCATAAATAAAGAGTTTCAGTTTTTTTAAAGAAACTAATAGACCCACTATGAAACAAGTGATTTTGGTATTATTTACATTATTTATTTTAACTATCCAACAATAGTGGTTAAAGAGCATTCGGTTAAACTATATTGTATTTAGACTTTTTTCAACTATAGATTCATCCAGGTAGAAACAAAATCTAATGGCAAATATGGATTTCATCTATCTTTTATTCCATCTTAAAGTTAAATTTTAGATTCAACCAAAGACCGTCACATTTATAGGAAAGTTTAACAGCAACTATATTTAACAAAAACAGGAAAAAAAATTGAGCCAAATAACCCTTCCTTTGCAGAAATGCCTAAGAACAACATGGTATATTCATTATTTTTATAATTCAAAAACTTCACAAAAGACCAGGATCAAACTCTCAAAGCTTTTGTGCAGATTCTTATCTGTCAATCAAATGCTCCCTTTCTGAACATGTTGCTTTTCATCATTTCAAAAAGTTGACAATTCTGTGATTAAGATCATCCCCTCATTTAAAAATCTCTCCCCCTAACTTCCTGTGTTTTGCAGTATTATTTTTTAAAACACTAATAAATGGTCTTTTGATGAATTCACTTTGTTTACCTGATAGCTTATAAACCAGTAAACTTTAAGAATCAGAAAGAATGTTTCTTTTAAATTTTAAAGCAGAAAATCCAGTTGAGTGAATTTTTTTAGCTTTAATATATATCTACTAATACTGATTTAAAACTTATTTTGAAATACAGGAAGAAAAGCATGACCAAAAAATGAGAGCTACACTAGAAAACTGTTTAACTGCTTTTCCAGAATATTATGTCTCAATACAGAAACATCTGTTTAATACCTGCCTTGAAATTGCTGACCTTAATCTCTTTTGCTGCTTTAGAATTTCAATCTTAAAGTTCTTTCTTTTGTTGATGGAGTAAAATTATGTCTTTTTTTTTTTTTAGAATTTTAGAAAGGGGGACAGAGGGAGAGGGAGAGAGAGACTGTTAAGCAGGCTCCACACCCAGCACAGAGTCCCATGTGGAGCTTGATCCCACAACCCTGAGTTCATGACTGAGCCAAAATCACAAGAGTTGGATGTTTGACTGAGCCACCCAGGTGCCCCAATAAAATTATATCTTAAGAGAAAACATAGGCAATGTAATTTAGATGATTTTAAGGTGAGTTAAAAAAATTTAAAAAGTAATGTGATTTTAAATTATGCATATTTCATAAAGAAAGTGAAAGGCTGGGATGATTTTTAATATTTTGGAAATTTCAAGTTTAATCTGTCCGGCTGAAAGTGTATTGTGGAATTATTTTCCCTTATAACAAATCTGAATAAGGAGATTGTAACAGATAAAAACAATGTAATGCACCAATTATGTCATATCTCTCCTAATTGTTCTTACAAGTGGTAGCTTATTACATAAGCTAAATTATTATTATTTTTTGCTTTCTTGACTCTAAGTGAAAATGGGAAAACTTTACTGGTTTCTTTTTTTTTTTTAAGATTTTATTTTATTATTTTTTATTTGACAGAGAGAAAGGGATCACAAGTAGGCAGAGTGACAGGCAGAGAGAGAGAGAGAGAGAGAGAGAGGAGGAAGCAGACTCCCCGCTGAGTAGAGAGCCCAAAGCGGGGCTCGATCCCAGGACCCTGGGATCATGACCCAAGCCGAGGGCAGAGGCTTAACCCACTGAGCCACCCAGGCACCACTTTACTGGTTTCTTTAACTAATCTATGTGCTGATCTAGAATGGCTCTCTATGCCCCTCAAAAATCAGCCAGCAAGTAGGAGCTGAATTAAATTTTTGCTCATGTGGTTCCAAAAAGGAGAACTGAGAGCCATATGTGAACATGACAGATGGGCTTATTTCAGCAATAGTGGTGGGAAGAAGCTTCAAACAGTTACAACTGTGCAAAATTCAAATGAGCAGTGAGTTACCATCCCCTGCTAGGCTTGAATATCACTCATTGGCCAGAAACTTTGTAGAGGGAACTACAGCATTGGACAGTAAAGGTGATGTTTCATTCTAATTCTGGAATGGAAATATGATGGACTTGATGGCCTGTGTGAATATATCCCTCTCCTCAAATCAGGACTGTTTTAAATGTATATCGGGAAATTTTCATGTTAAAGCAGCAAATCCAGTTGGACAATTTGTCTTTCTATCACTGCTATAAAATTTGCTCACAGCCAGAGTCTACTGGCTGGTGTTCATTGTTTTTGAACTTGCTGTCACTGAGGTTGCTATGAGAGGATTAATCTTTGAGTCCTTCTGAGGTGCGGCCCTGCCAAGCTCTCCTTCTGCGGTGACCTTCCTTCATGCCCCAGGGGGAGTGACCATTGCAGTGCTAGCCAAAATAGTTCCAGTTTGGCCATCTGTGGTAGAATAACAGCCCCCAGGGATGCCAGTGTCCTAATATGTGGAGCCTATGAATTTTTTTTTTTCCCTTTGTTACCCTTTTACCCCTACAGGGTAAAAAGAGGCTTTTGCAGGTGTGATGTTAACTGCCTTAATATGAGGAGAGTATCCAGGTGGGCCTCATTTAATCACAGGGCATTAAGATGTGAGGACAGAAGAAAGGTTGAAGAGAGACAGTGCTATAGTCTTTGAAGATAGTGAAAGGGGGGCCGTGGACCCTGGAACGTGGGCACCTTTAGAAGCTGGAAAAGATAAGGAGATGGATTTCCTTCTAGAGCTTCCACAAAAGAAAGCAGCCCTCTCAATATCTTGATTTTAGCCCAGTGAAACTGGAGTAGTCTGTGTCAGGCTTCTGGCTTAGAGAACTGAGGATAAACTTGTGTTGTTTTTAAACGACTGTGTTTGTGGTAATGAGTTATGGAGGCAATAGGAAAGTTGTGTAGCATCCGTGAGACCCCTGGGCATTGCTCCTGCCAAAGGAGGCCAGTGAGCAAGGCTGCTGGGGTGCATCAGCCTCAGAGGCTAGAGCAGCATTTTTCTGCAGAAAATGTGCAGCTGGATTGCTTTACTGTCCTTGTGTTGTACAGTTCTGTCTCCAAACACCCAAAAGCCTATGTAATGAGAATAATTTAATGGACGTTTTGGGGTGGTGACTCTGGTTTACAAGCAAGATCTGAAAGGGTTTCTTGAATCCACGTCAAAAGATGATCCTCAGCGTTATTTTTTGTTTAGTATCTGTGGTGTTGTTATTACATTTTGATTATCTCAAAACTTTGCTTCAGGGCGAACACATACTAGTAATCTGTTGCTGGAAAGCCAGATGTGACTAGCAGCGAAACGCGGATCTGTGTCAGCCCCAAGAACCTCAGGCATGTTTAAAAAGTAAAATAACCACCCACTGGAGGCCTTCTTACTTTCTCTTCTGTATCCCTCTTTGCCTCTGGACTATCTCAAGGCTCCACACAGGCTTACCCTAAATTGTTCCAGTCTTCCCTCCCTTTCTTCCTTCCCCTAAGATCAAAATAGCAAGTGCCTGCAAGTGCTTATCTCTTGCAGGTAGGAAGCTGTCAGATTGAAGTCATTTGCCCTAAGGGTAAAGGTCTCTCCCAGGGCTGTGTGAGGTTTGATAAACTAAGGGCAGTTGTAGTCTATGGACCAGGCAGGGGAAATTTTTTTGAGCCAGAGTACTTTGAAAGAGGTGGATATACTGCAGGCCGATAGCTCCACTGTGAAACCCTCCTGCCGGCATTGAAGATCTGCTGGTGTTCACACTGTGGCCCTGAGGTTCAAGTTCAAAGATCTGACGGCAGACAAAGCTGATTGAGGCTTGGCTTTGCCCTTTGGGAGCTGAGGCGGAGAGTTTGTTTCCTCCTCTGTGAAATAAGGATAATAATGACTCCCCGCTCTTAGGTTCGTTGTGAGGTCTGAGTGAAATCACGCCTGTCACCTGCTCAGCACGGCGCGGGAGCAAAGACTCAACACACCTTATCTGTCCGCGATTTTCTAGTGCAGGCTCAGGATAAGGCATTTTGTGAAGACGCAGGCCAAATGGGAAACGCACAGCCTTAGACCCACCCCCGCCCTGGAGCTCTCTCCCGCCCTACCGCCTTTCTGCTTGCAAATAGGCACCAGAAAGGTAACCATGCTTGGTATAGTTAGTGTTAAATTAGCTTCGGGTGTACAATATGGTGATTCAGCAATTCTCTACGTTTCTCAGTGCTCGTCCTAAGTATGGTCTCAATCCCTATCACCTGTTTCACCCATTCCCCCCACCCAACTCCCTTCTGGTAGCTATCAGTTTGTTCTCTATAGTAGAGTCTGTTTTTTGGTTTCTCTCTCTTTTCTTTGTTCATTTGTTTTGTTTCTTAAATTTCACATAGGAGTGAAACCCCATGGTATTTGTCTCTCTATGACTGACTGACTTCACTTAGCATTATACTCTCTAGTTCCACACATGTCATTGCAAATGGCAAGATACCATTCTTTTCTATGGCTCAATAATATTCTGTTGTCTATATACCTATTCATTTAAAAAAGTAGTTAATTTATACATAACTAGAACTTGAAATTTTTTATCATCAGCAACAAAACCAATTACCTAAATCCTCGCGTGTGTACATGGGTATATACTTATTTTCTGAGAATTCTCACAATTCAGGGAGGGGGGGAAATATAAAGGAGAAAATGTGTCATTAACTCCCAGATTTTTTTACCCTTTAAGTATGACACACTGAGAAGTAAATGGAGGTAATTTAGGAAAGATTATCTTTAAAAAATATGTCATGGTAGTTCTTCCTTCACTCCCCCCCCCCCCAGAAAAAGTGTAAGTCTTGGACTATGTCCCTACATCTTTTGCAGAAACAGGATACTTTAATCACGGCTATAGGATAGTGAGATGGTTTTAAGCAAAGGCAAAGATGTCAAGAATAATTTGGTGAAGGTTGTTAGGTACCAATAATGATCAGCAGCCCCATCCTGAGGACTTGAAAAGCCAAACTAAGCAAAACCAAAAATCCTTCACATTTAATTTTAGAATTAAAAAAATAAAAGATGGGCTATAGCTTGAACAATCCAAAAAGAGTCCTCTTGGTATTTCAGGAAAGAAAAGCTAAGATGTTTTTCCACAAGTTATAGTTAGGGAAAAGCTTTATTATAATAAAAGTAGGTTTTCTCCTTAAGAGATACCATTCAGAATTGATTACCCTCCTTCACAGGATGCAACAATAGATATGATTGACAAGCGTGCCAAAGGCTTCATTCTTCTAACTGATTATCAAATGTTCCTCCCTGGAGCCAATTTCAATGAGTTATATTTTGAGGTGCTGTCATGGACTCATTGGAAGGAACTAGAACAAGGAATTTAAGTTTCTTGTGTCTACATTTCCAGGAACTCCATGTCAGAATGTTATGTCTAATTTAATAATGTAATTTTTAGAAGTTTTTGAAACTGTCTGGAAAAATGGAACAGTTACCTCATTCAAATCTTTATAAGAAACCATAAAACATCAAAACAGTGCTTTCTATACTTTACTTCTTGTTGAGAATAGGTCTTTACTATTGCAAACAGAATTGAGTATATGTCATGTAAAATTCAAATGTAACACTGTTAATAATATTATTAATACTGCTCTGAGCAGAGATGGAATTAGTACCCTTTGTAACATGAAGGGATAACCGTCAGAATAATTTTTTTCTACTGAAGGGAGGGTCTGAACATTTATAAATTTAAACAATCCTTCCTAGGACAAGTGAGGCTATAAAAATCACAACCTAGGTATGTCTGATCTGCACGGAAAGGTGTTATCTTTCTGGGAATAACATGTATCTAGCACAAAATAGGCACTCATTTAGAAGTGTTATTTGTGAGTTACAAAGACCTAAAAATAAGTGGCTTAAAAATACATTAACTTTTCTCTTGTGTATGATGGAGTCCAGAGGTAGGCTGTTCAGGCCTGGCATATTGACTTTTTAATATTATCAGTAGCTTAGAATACTGTCATTTTCTGCTTTGCTGTTCTTAGCAGAAGGTTATATCCTCAGAACACCTCATGCTCACAAGATGGCTGCCATGTCCTACCTATCACATACAGGTAGAAAAGGAAAATAGAATATGCAAAATGGTGAGGGCCTGCTGAATACTGGCCATTTTAGTGAAACTTTTCCAGAGTCCCAGCAAACAACTTTTGCTCAAATACCATTGTCCCAAACAGTCACATGCTTTCCCTATTCTTTAAGTAAGTTGTAAAATGGATTTTTGCTGGATTACTTGTCAAACCTAAAATAAAAATTCTGTGGTTAAAAAAGAAAGGAAAATTGGACTCGGATAGGCAACTGTCTTTCCCATGGTTATGACAATGATTATACTTTTTGGAAGGTCCACGGATAAAAGAGCCCTTTTCCAGTAGTTTGCTTCTCTGTGTGTCTGCACTATTCCCCTTTCGGCAGTGTGCTGCTTGCAGCTTATAATGGCTTACCGGAGCCAACTGATACATTTTCAAGAGTTTCACAAGCTGGGAATTAAACACACACACACACACACACACACACACACACACACACTTAAAAGTTAAATAATAGAAACGGAATCGAATAAATTATAATAAAAACAAAGATAATAGACCCTTAGAACACCTAAGTCCTTAATTATTTTACTATAATTTGGTGTTATGTATGCCCTTGACGTTATGTACATCTACTGTGTCTTCATGAAGAAAATACTGTCTAATGGAAACTTCTGTAATAGGGTGCTGCTGTATCTCTTCCCAGTTCTGCACTTAGTGACCTCACATTGGTAGCTTAACACTGATCATTGAGGAAATATTTATACCATGGACATTGACACGTACTAAAATGTGGGTCCTTTTTTTCTGGAGGGTATGTTTTCAACATTTACCAGCACACTTCTGCCTTCTAGTAATGAAAATGTTTTTAATAGTTTGCTATAGTAATGCTGGCCAGGAAAGAAACCAGGGCAGGGACAAATTTAGTATGTTTCACTAACATTTTAATCCTATCCAGAAGGTTAACTAAGGAACACACTAGAAGAGGGAAGGAATTACTCTTTCTCTGTTCTTGCCCTGCAACAATTCTCATGGGACCAGCAGTACTGCCAGCCAGATATTTCTGCTCTGAGCTAGAGAAGTGAAGCTTTTGTGACCAGTCTCCTGCAGAGATAAGCAAGAAAAGGAACTGCTGCATGTTTCCCCACAGACTAATAATTTTGTTTAGGTTCCTTTGAGTTTGGTCCACTTATCAGAAAAGAAAAAGGCGCTTAAAAAAATTCTGCCTCACTGATTGTTACTCTTTGGAGGGTATGAAAGTGAGACATTTTGGGGGAATAAAGACGCAGTTAACATCAATGAGACAGTGTAGTGGGGATCATTTAAAAGGGTGATTTATAACCCCTTTTCTACATCTAGTGTTTAAATTAAGATTGTTAAGCCTCATTTTGCTTTTTCACCTTGGGTGCTTTTTCTTTTGCTTCCTACAATTGTGGGCAAACTTTCTGCCCCATAGTCAGGAGTTTGAGATGGTACCGGAAAGATCTGTAGAAGAAAGCAGTTGGACAGCCTACTTTGGTGGGGCCATAGGGAAGCAAGCGCTCTTCATTCCTGGGGAGGGAGTGTGAGTTAGTATGATGCTGGACATACTGGGACAACTTGGCAATATTTATCCAAATTGTAAATGTATATAGCCTCTGACCCAGCAATTCTACTTTTGTGAATATATTCTACAGGTACACTTATACATATGCTAAATGCTTGTAGGTTCAAATTTATTCCTTATGTAACATTTTTACATAATAGCAAATGGTTAGAGTTCACTCAAAGTCCTTTAAGGAGTGGCTAAATAAGTTACAACCCATTTTTATAGCGGAATGCTATGTATCTGTTTAAAAATATTTGTAGGAACTACATAGTGGAAAAATGTGTCTGAACAGTATATTTAATATACCTTTTGTTAAAATAAGTGAAAATAAAAAAATCTAAATTTATATCTTCTTGAATATGTATAACTCTGGAGAGATACGTAGACTCTAAGAATAGACACATATATGTGGAAGGGAGGGATGTTCTGGCTAGATAAGGGATCATGTTGGAAGGAAAGGAACTTTTTTTTTTACTTTTTAACTTCTATAGTTACCCCCCCCTTTTTTTTTGCGCTATGTGAACATACTATCTAATTAAAAATAAAAATAAATCATAAACTGTATGTGTAGCTTACACTGTTTAAAGAGTAAGAAGCTTGCCCTTTGTCAGCAGAGACATTATTAACCTGATCTGAAAAGGAGTTCTAGGTTTGAGATGGCTCCCTCAAAGGTTTAACAGAGGAGAGTTCAGTGAGGGACCATGTGCAGAGATGTGCTGATTTTAGAGAATCCTGTAGAAGAGTGAGGTACTCGGGGGACGGGCAAAGACAGGATGCTGGAAGCTCTGCTAGGTCACAAGAGAAGGGGAGAAGGGATGGAGCGGTCATGAAGACATTGCAGAACAGGAGCTCCAACAGTACAAAGCAGCTACTGACAAAAACAGGGGGGCACTGAGAAACAAAAAGAATCAATAGCCCAACCTTCCTGTTTTTCCACCAAAATCTCCTGATAGTGCCAAACAGAAGCTCAAGAACCAGGAAGGCTAGGAGAGTGTGTGGTCATCTTCCTGGGGGACAAAGGAGGAGAAAGGAGGGGAATGAATTCAGGCAACAAATGAAAAATAGCCAGTATGGGCTACCAGGATGACAATTTGCATCTTCACTGTGTGTGTGTCACATAAATGAGTTAACGATGGCCCCTGTAGGTTGGCCTCTACGTTGTGTACTTATTCATGACAAGCTAGGATTGTTAGCTCAACTCCTGCCAGCACAAGACTCAAATGTTTACATATTCAGTTGTTTTCGATACAGCTCAAGTAAGCCTATTTTTAGCTATTTAGCGACTTCCTGCTTTGTATACCCTGTGAAACTGCCCCATCATCTGCTAGCTGTAGATAAACAAACTTGGGGGCTGGACAAGACCGCAAGCCTCTGCTGCCCCTTGCGGCTTTCTGACCAAGAGGTTCCCCGCTTTGAGGCTGAGTGACATCACCTAGACATTTGAGCCCCCTCTGCGATGCCCTTCTCCCCAGGGATTTCCTTGGCTTCTTCTCACTGGGTGATGACTCCAACTTTTTGTCTCTGGACAGGCCCCTTCCGTGAAGCACTTTCCCTCTCCTGTAACCTGTCACCTACCACCCAATAAAGCTCATTATACATCCCTGCCATCTCGTGGTCCCGTGTTTTTCCCTTGAGTAGCTGTGAAATCCTCTAAGTCATTACAGGGTGCTCACTCAGGGATAACTATTTAGTTTGTTAATATAAGTCAGTAGCTGGTATTCAGATAGTTTTTCATAAATTCCATTGAGTTCTTAAAATAACTTTGTGGATTAAGATCTGTTATCCCCACTCAAAGGTTAAATGACTTGTTCAGGATCTGAAGGCCATGGTGAAGCCATAATGCAAACTTGGGCAGCCTTCTGACTTTAAATCCTAATCCTTTCTCTATATCAAACGTAAAACTCGTTTTCAACTCTTGAACTCCCTCATATTCCGTATCCCTCCGTTGTTGTCTAGTGCACAATGTTTATTACTTATCACTCTTTCAAGGGGCACAATAAGATGATTTCTCAGAGGTTTATCTGATACCCAAAATTCAACAGATTCATGCAAAAAGCAGACCAAAGATTCTAAATCTTCTGCTTCTAGGCATGTTATGTAACTGTATTACTTAAAAAAATTTTCCCAGTCTAAAATCCCTTACATATGCTGTGTAAAATATAATACACCTCTTTTTAAATGCAAAGCTTGGCTTATAAGATGGAGAAGAACAAGTCTAGGGAATGAGAATCAAAACAAAAGATCCTAACACCTAAAATCATTCCCGTTAAGTTCTTCTGATCTTTATGTCCCAAAGCCTTAGCTTTTTGTAGGTACACATAGGACAGATAATCAGCTCTTAGGGCACTCGAAAGAGAGATTTTGAGTTGAGATTCCCAATAGAGTCAAGAAATAGAGCCAAGAAAGCCTACAATTCCAGAGAATGCTAGATTTGTAAGATCTACTTACCAGCAAAGAGAAACAATGTGGAAATCCCTCAACCTTATTGCAGGCTCTAGGTAGAAGTAATCGGGGGATTGGGGTTCATTTTTCACTTGTCTCCATGGTCCAGGGAACTCTAACCTAGACAAGTAAATGTTACGCAGTTCCAGATTGGTAGTAAAAGCAAATATTCCCTGGAGAGATGCCCAATTATCCATGATCTCATTAAATTCCAATTATATAGCCTAATCTTTCAACAGGAGTCCATAACCCAAAACAAAACTCATGACGAATATGGTCTCAATGAGCAAGAGCCAGTGAAGATAACAAACAGGCAAAAGTCAAATTTGTTCCCTCACAGCCTTATTGAAATGATTGGATATAGAATTACACACACACACACACACACACACACACATACACACAGTTATTGGATAGAAAATAATGTAATGTGTTTGAGATTTCCAGAAGATTTATGCTGAGTGTGGTATTCCAAGTTTTGATTTGTTGCAGAGGGGATAAAGAGAGTATTTTGTTATTTACTCCTCTGGTGACTAATTGGAATGTGCCTTTTTAATGTCATAAGTGAAATATAAAAATGGAAAATGTTCACAAAAAGAAGCCTTTTTGAAACTAAAAGTTGTCATGCTAGCCCTCAGAAATGATTTTAATGTAAGAAATAGCAGACACCTACCTAGTCTCATGACTTGCCTGGCCTCATTTTTTCTGTCTGCAAAATGAAAACTATAACATCATACTGTGGGAAAAGGAGAAAACACTTTTTTTCCTCTCTTGTTTTCTTTGGCAGTCTTGAAAAAGAAGGGACTGCTACTTCTAAGAACTCTGCTGATTCTCATGGTGATAAGTTAATAAGTTTCTAAGTAGAGACAGATAAACCTTGATCTATTTTGCTAATACAGAGCAATCTTTAAGGTACACTGGTCAGTGAAAACACTCAAAATGCAGGACAGTGTATAGATGTCCCATTTGTGTAAAAGAATATATATAACACACATTTGTTTATATATGCACAAATATATGTTTATATATCCATGTGGGAATATGCATGATAACTGAGGGAGGAAGGAAGTGAATTTGGGGGATCTGGAGCTGAGCACAACCTAGTTTCAGTTACACGGGTGTGTTATTTCAATTTTATAAATGTCATTAATTAAAAACTAGACAAATTCCTTCATTAGGCAATAGATACCACCCTTAGTGATTGATGATACATTATTTATCCTATATTTAGGCAATATAATATCCAGCAAGTATGCTGTGTTATGAAGCTGGCGTACGTTTACTTAGTTTTGACTCCTGGCTCCTTGGTTTTCTAGCTTTGCAAATTTGGGCAAGTTATTTAATTTCTCTATATCTTGGTTCCCTCTTTTATTTAACAGCTAAAATCATGAAGTTGTTTTGAGGATTAAACAAAATAATCCATATAAAATGCATGGTACCTGACACATGGAGAAGCCTGAGTAAATGGTAGCTTAAGCTGAGATTTCCAACCTTGCTGATGATTTTTCAGTTCATGTATTTCGAACACATTTATGAACTTGCAGCCCCAAAACTAATCACCAAGAGGACAGAAACTTTTAAAATATATTACCAGAAGACACTGCTATTTGACAATTATACATTTACTTTCAAAACATTGGCTTGTTAGGCATATTTGGAAGGTGATGCCGAAACCATCCTGAAATATCGGAACAAGAAGATCAGGGGCGCCTGGGTGGCTCAGTTTGGTTGAGCACCTCTTGATTTCAGCTCAGGTCGTGATCTCAAGGTTGTGAGATAGAGCTCCTACATCAGACTCCACACTGAGTCTGCTTGAGATTCTCTTTCCCTCTCCCTGTGCCCCTCCCCTGCGCTCTACCTCTCTTTAAGTAAATAAAATCTTAAGGAAAAAAAAAAAGAAAAAGAACAAGAAGATCAATATTGTTAACTTTTGGGGATGTTGGGCCCTCTGGCTACATCTCACCTGATAAAAACCTGCATTTTTTGAAATGTGAAAAAACTGTGAAAAATTACATTTCACAGTTTCCCACATGTCGTATATGAGGATTGAAAAGTGCATCCTCTGGACAAGAAAATAAAATATGCGCCTTGTTTATGAAATCATTGTGTTACTTTATTTAAAATTACAAGCGAATGAAATCCTTTGGTAATACCAGCCAAGAGACTTGGCTTCCAGAGAATTCTAATTTATTCTTCTACAATGAGAAATATGACTAATTATCAAACAGACCAAAATACTAGACTTCACTGATCACAATAATTTCTTCCCAGAGCTCTGATTTATACTGAAGCCAAATGCTAGCAGAATATCCAGTTTGCAAAGTCCATCTTCTGGACCCAGTGAGTTGCGTGATCTGTACCCACATCGGCACCTGGTGCACGGTAGAGACTATACTCTGACTTAACTGTGTATCAGCACTGGAGGCCAATGGATCAAGTCTAATTGTAGGGTTTTTGTTGTTGTTTTACCTTTGACTTTGGCTGAATGTTGTTTGTTTTACACGTGTTAATGGTATTTACTTTTTCCTGGGTCAGATTTGCTGGGATCCTCTGGTATTTCCTACCATTACTGAATTTCCAGATAGGTGTTTCAGTAATCTAGGCATCTCTTTAGCTATCTGGGCTAGTTTACAATTACTGCATGACAAGTCCCCACAACTTAAGTGGTGGGAAAAAAAAAAAAAAAAACCCACAAATTTATTATTTTGCAGTTTCTGTTCAGCATGAACCCCAGGAGGGTTTAGTAAGGACTTCTGCTCAGATTATCACTCTGTGGAAACCGAGGTGTCTGCTGGAGCTGCAGTCTCCTCGCAGGCTCAGGGGATCCTCTTGGAAGCTCACTGGTTGTTGCAGAACCTAGCTCCTTGGGATTGTAGGACCAAAGTCCCCAGCTCCTAAAAGCGGCCGACCATTCCCTGCCATGTGGTTCCTTCGACAAGATGGCAGTTTGTTTCTTCAAGGCCAGCAGGAGAGCATCTGCCACTGCTTGGAATAGCTCTCTCCCGTCTGTCACAACAGAGTCTTGTGTAACTTAATCTAAACAAAGGACTGGCCACCCTTCATATTCATAGGTGCTGCCCACACTTGGAGCGTAAGGACTCTACAGAGCTGTACACCAGGAAGTGGGAGTCTTGGTGCCATTTTAGAATTCCACCTGCCATGCCATCTATATATTGGCTATTAGGAGACTAAGATGGGCAGAGGGTACATTTGACTTGAGCCTTGAATGCACTGAAGCGTAATATCTAAATTCTCACTTGTCATGCTGTTGTCACCCCCAAGGTTTGCCTGCAGTTATTTGCTTTTTTCTGTGGCAGTGAAACAGGACTTTAAACTTGGACTTGTAGAATCAGAATTAAGGGATACAGTGAATTTATACTGGGGACAAAATAATGCTAAAGGGTCCTACTATGCTGCTTTTTCAAGGAAAAAATAGTTGTCTACATAAATTCTTTTTACCAGGATTCAGAATAACAAATTATGGTAATTGTGTGTAAGAAATAATAATAGTCACCGGTTGAAGGCCTATTATATCAGGGGCTCTACACACATTATTTCTTCCAATCTTTCCTATGAGGAAATTGAAGTTCAACTAATGCTAATATGAGTAAACGTTAAGATGGTAAAAATGAATTAACGTCAATTTGTTTAAGACAGCTGGTTTCAAGCTGGGGCTTCAAATCTAGTTCCATTTGGGTTTGAAGACTATATTCACTAAATTCTACACTGTTAAAGAAACTGGGAGCCTCATAAACTCCTACTTAGCTTGTCCACAAACATTTATTGGGACCTTCAATGTGCCAGGCACTGTGCTAACCACGGGGAATATGATGGTGAACAAGGCAGACGTGGTTTCTGCCCTCCAGGATAAGAGCTCCAGTTTCTGCCTGAGTCCGAGATCATAAATTTTTCTTATAGCAAATAAAGATCTTATCTATGTTATTGGTATGGTTAATACTAATTAGTAACATTAGTAATACTGTATTATATTGAGTATAATGTGTTTTGCGGGCACCTGGGTGGCTCAGTCGGTTAAGCGTCTGACTTGATTTCAGCTCAAGTCATGATTTCAGGGTCCTGGGATGGAGTCCCGCGTCAGGCTGCCTGCTCAGTGGGGAGTGCGCTTCTCCTTTTCCCTTTGCTCCTCCCTCCTTTCCTGCTTGCTCTCTCTCTTTCAAATAAATCAATAAAATCTTGGGGGAAAAAAGTGTTTGGGGATAAAGTCATAGTGAAACTAAATACATTTTTTTTCTAACTATATAGAATACTATGACTTTTTTTTTGTAGTTACTATTAAAAAAGGAGTAAGAAACTATGTGTCTATCCATGTGCATGCTTGGGTTTGAGAAAAAAAAATATAACCTGTTTGGTAAAAGAGTAACATTAACCATCAAAGAATTAAAAACTAGGAAGCCTTGATTATAAACTTGGATTCTCCTTACCTATTATCTGTCTAGGTTGGAGCAGGGTTACCCAGTTGTCAGATAGAGTATGTGCTCTCGGCATGAATGAAGAGGGGATCTCTACAGATACAAATAAATCCATTAAAAAATAGGAGAGATTGAGATTGATTTAGCGTCAAAGATTTTACCAGAATTTGAAAACAGAAAATCTAAGAAAGTTTTAATATTTGTGTACATATAAGTTTTATTGGCCGGTTTTTACACTGTGTTCTATAAGGGGAGAAAACCAAGTGTGCCATAATGTTTTCAGGATTTGGGGGCTTCTTAAACCCTAATCCATTTGATCTTATTTTGAATCAACTACTTAACACCTTTGTTTCTCTTTTTGTGAGCTGCCATTAAAACGGAATGACTTTTGAAGTGAATTGAGGCATATCCTTTCCACCTTACGGAAGGAAAAGTGTTAAAAGTAAACAAATGCTTTTGTGAATTATTGAGAAACAGCTATTGCCATCTAACGGTGGCAATGCGAACTGCAGCAGGTTCTTTCCTGCAGCACATCATAAAAATGGTATCCGTTTAATATGCAAATTACATTAAAATTTGGCAGTGATAAATATGGAAACATCTATTAATATCAATAATGTATTATTATATAATTATAGGACTTGGAAAAAACTTATACCTCATAATAATACCTGCCATTAATAATAGTTCTGATGAACTTTTGCATGATGCTACTTCTGTTACAATACAAGCATAATTTAACGTGAGAAAATGATTTTTTATGACTTCAGCCAGGTTTTTAAATTACAGTGGAAAAACCTGCTAAATACGCAAGGTTAGTTGATTTGAGTTTACCATGAATTAAAATCTAAATATTTGATAGCAGCTTTGTAATTAATTTTTGTATGTTTAAATGTTTCATGAATTTAATTTTCTCTTAGGAAATATATTTGAAATGTTTAGTTAATACCAGTGTTTATTCTATAATCTAAGAATAATTACCAGAATGTCAGGGTTAGGTAATCAGTATAATTATTTAATGGGAATGTGATAATCATTAATATTCAGGATATGCCCTCTAAAGAGACAGCACGGATAGTGGCTTACCTAGCGGGATTTGCAGGTTGCTCAAATTATTGCACTGTCATAAGGCCAAATTCTACTGTGTAAGAATGTCAAGTCATTGTTGCCTAGTTAAAGTGAGAGTTACTCTTTAAGTGAACTGACTATATTTTGTTTTGTTGATGCGCTTGTGTGTGTTGGGTCTTGTCATCAGAGCTCTTTGGAAGAGGAACACGGGACAGAAATTTTTTTTTAATGCAATTTCTGGCCACTTTTTTTTTTTTTAATGTTTTATTTGTTTGAGAGAAAGAGCGCTCACACAAGGGGGTTGAGGGGCAGAAGCAGAGGGAGAAGCAGGCTTTCCACTGAGCAGGGAGCTCCATGTCCCAGGACTCTGAGATCATGACCTGAGCTGAAGGCAGATGCTTAACCGAATGAGCCACCCCAGGCACACTGGGACAGAAAATTTTGATGAGTAACCTGAGAAGAAAGCTGTCTCTGACTGGGAGGCACTGCAGGGTCAAGCACGTGTGAAAGGAACTGCCCAGTGTGAGGCACCTCTGTCTCTGGGATTGAATCCCTGTGGGAACCCAGGTAAAAGGGGAAATTTAAGGGCATCTTTAAGAATACAGAGAGCGCAGAGAGGTCATTTACCTACCATGCTATGTTGATGGTAGAAGACTGGGAATTGGAGTCAAAAGATCTCCAAGTTTGGTTCTGTAATCCTATCTGGGTTATTGATTAGTCTAATAAGCCTTTATTTGTTTATAAAATGGATATAAAAATACTTATTTAAAGAATACACAACTGGTAGCTCACATAATAGGCGGTCCTTCCCCTTAGTTGCTATGAATTAGTTTATAAAAAGACTACATGTCTTAGCTAATATATCCCACTGTGTGGGTGGGACAATAACTAGAGAATTAAGTGGTTGAAGAGAGAGATTTTAATTTTTTTGAAGGTAGAAACCTGATAGAAGCTTGGATATGTTTAAATGTTGAGAAGACTGCCCGTAAGAGGAAGATATTGCCATTTACCCCTCGTAAGTCAACCCTGACTTCTGAGGACAATTTATCTGATGTATAATGAGCTGGAAGGCATTCAAAGTTATAGTTTTCTCTAGTAAACCAGAGTAGAACTGTAGGAGACTGCATTAGTGTTCATCAAGTACACATTATCCCCTCAACATCTCACCACTCTTTCTGTTGGGGTGGGGTCATATGACTGGTTCTTTCGTGAAGGGACTGTGAGTTACACGTGTTCTTCAGGACAAAGGAAATGAAGAGCCAATCTGATTCCAACATTTACTCTTCCCCGACACAGGAACTTTTTGTTGTCAGTGGTATAACAAGGTGAATATAATATAATATAATATAACATAACATTATATATAAATGAAATGCACATAATATATACTTATATTTTATGTTTATAATTTTGTATTTTATATAATTTATATAATGATATAATAGCCACAATAAAGGAAAGACTACCTGATTCACATTGGATCATGGCTATGACATAAAAGAGAAATAAATAAGTCCTTGCGATGTTGAATTTTTTTATTTTGGCAGTTAGTGTTAGTTACTCTGACTACTGCAGTATTTTAGGGTCAGAGCAAAACACTTGGCAAATATTTCACAATTTCTTGTCTCTTCCCTGATGAATGGAAGATGTATTTAAAAAAATGGGGAAGAAAACTTTTATTGGAATAAATGGGTAAGAGAGCTCTTGTCCTTCATTAGAGAAAATGAAAACCTAATGATGCCAGTGATCCAAGTAATGGGCTTTCGATGTTTGAAAGAAGATACCCAGGTTGAAACTTACTTTTTTGTAAGTTACTAATTTTTTTCCTCTCCAGGTCTAAAGGGAAACATTTTGACAAATATAAGGGGATGCTGGTCATTCAGAATTATGGCAACTGGTCTGGGTTGAAAAGCAAATTACTTAGGAAAAGGGACACAAAGTTTTTGATGACAAAAACTTTGAGTTCTCTGTAATCTATGGTCAGAATTTTTTCCTTCATTTCTGATTTGGTTCTCTGTCAAGTTGTCTTAGTCTGCTCAGGTTGCTGTAGCAAATTATCACAGGCTTGGTGCCTTCAACAACATTTACGTCTCACAGTAATGGAGGCTGGGGGGGGGAGGTCCAAGATCCAGATATTGGCAGATTCGCTTCTTGGTCAGAGACCTTTTCCTGGTTTCCCAACTGCTGTTTTCACGGTCTTCCGTGCATGACAGAGAGAAAGAGCTAGTTCACTGGCCTTTTTTACAAGGGTACTAATCCCATCATGGGATTCTGCGCTCCTGACCTCATCTAAGTCTAATTACCTCTCAAAGGACCCATCCCCCTAACACCAAAACACTGCGAATTAGGATTTCAGGGTATGAATTTGGGAGTGGGGGACACAAACATTTAGTCCATAATACAGGTTAAATTGGATTTGTTTCTGTGCTAATGCTTTTTCTGCCAGGCTCATATTACCTATTTAAATCGAGTTACATTATCATAATCTTTGGTAATTTTTATGCTATATGTCACTGTTTTTATGTTTGGGTACCTGAGTGCCACAATTTCCATTTCAGATTGAGAGGTACTTGCTTTTCTGTTGGCAATTGTGTACATTTGAGAAAGGAATGGGTATGTTCATTTCTCTCTATATATACAATTACATACACACAAATACATCATATTCCTATGAATATACTCATAGGCAATACCTATATCCCCACATCCTATATTTAACAGTTGTCTTCAAAACACATTGAATTTTGCCAAATTTCAATATTTTTGGATATTGTTCTTTTAAATTTTATATAGTATAAGGTTAGTCATAAATTTCTTAGAAATGAAATCATCTTTGCACTCACAGAATATATTTCATTTATGTAATATGTATTATTTTTAACAAATTAATGCATCATTTGTTAGCTTTGATTTAGTGTTTGAGATTGGTCTGTACTTTTCCATTTTTAGTACTATTTAGCATTTTTTTTTTTAAGATTTTATTTATTTTACACACAGAGAGAGAAATCACAAGTAGGCAGAGAGGCAGGCAGGGGGTGGGGGTGGTGGGGGGGTTGGGAAGGGGCAGGGAGGGTGGGGCCTGGGAAACAGCCTTCCTGCTGAGCAGAGAGCCTGATGCAGGGCTCCATTTCAGGACCCTGAGGTCATGATTTGAGCCAAAGGCAGAGGCTTAATCCACTGAGCCACCCAGGTGCCTCAGTACTATTTGGTATTTGAAATAAATGTTCCATTAGCTTTTAGTGAAGAATCTAAAAATTTTCATTCCTTTTCTGTGCTTGGAAACAGTTTTTTTTTTTTTTTTAAGATTTTATTTTTTTATTTGAAAGACCCGGTTCTAAGTAAGCAAGGGGGCCGGGGGGGGAGGGGGGAAGCAGGCCCCCCCCAAGCACAGAGCCCCATGTGGGACTCGATCCCAGGACCCTGGGATCATGACCTGAGCCAAAGGCAGAGGCTTTAACCCACTGAGCCACCCAGGTGCCCCTGGAAACAGTTTTAATAATGTTGAAGTTGTAACTAAATTAATCTCATTCTTTTCTGATATAGATTAATAGTGTTTAAAGCTATGGACTCGCCTTTTAACATTGTTTTAACTTTTTCTTTTTATTACAGGCTTAAATTTTTATTTACGTGTTTGAACTTTAAAATTATTCCTCTATTTTTTTGCTCTGTATAGTTTTCTGCCCTATGCAGATTGATGATAGATAGGTAGATAGAGAGGTAGATAGATGTGTTAAAGAGAGATTCTGACATTTTTAAATCCTGTGAAAATTTGCTGGGAATACTAATCACACATTTGCCTATGTATTAACAGGAGTAGAAAATTGTTTCTGGGGAAAAAAAAAAACCCCACAAAACTTAGCTTTTTTCTTTTATTATTAAAGAGTGTGTCCTGATTAAATATTTCAGTTTTTGATTCAATTCAAACTTTTCAATGCTGTTTGTTCATCAACCTCATAAGGATGCCTTTAAAGTTTTTACAGTTAGAAACTTAAATGTGTTCTGTTCAAATGTGGTAGACTCCATTATGAGAACAACAGATCTATTCCTCTAAGTCTTAACTTTATTTTGGCTCAGATCATATTAACACATGTACCACAGTGACCTCACACAAGGCTAATCAAAGTAACAACTCAGAGATAGAGAGGTTGTTGACTATAAAATAGGTTTACCACATCACATGGCACTTGCTTTATGATGACCTACAGAAAATTTTCTTCCAGGTATTAGTAGCTGGAGAACCTGCATTGTTTTTCCTGAACAACTGTATGTATTTATGTTACAGGCATAAATACATACTTAAAATAATCTTGCTTGCCTCTTTACTCCAGCACCAAGAAACAGTAGAGCTATATTTTGGGACGACTTCAGGAATTGTATATGGCATCAAAGTATTAATTTTGTATAGGCATCCTTCTCTAACTTCATCTTATTTCTTGCTTTTGTTTTCCTTTTACTCTGTTTTAATTTATAAGTGAGAGGAACCTTGTTTGGTTCCAGGTGACATATATTCATCTCTTACCAGTCAAGGAGCAGAATTTATACTCTTTTTTTTGCAGGGCCCAAAGAAGAGAATTCCACTGGGTCTCAGGAATTACTGGAACTGTAGAGTCGAACCCCATCAGGGTTTTGTCTCTCTTTGTATCTTTGTGTAACTGCTTCACATTTCTTTTCACTTAGAATATTGACTCTAAGTAATGACGGTATAGTGGTCAACATAAACAATGGAAAGGGTAGAAATAGAATTAACAATCAGATGTTCTTATTGTTATTCAGGAGATGTGTGAAATTATTAATTTAATTTAGAGCTTGTGAGTATGCATATTTTTAGGTATGCATTTTTTTTTAAGATTTTATTTATTTATCAGAGAGAGAGAAGGAGAGAGAGCGAGCACAGGCAGACAGAATGGCAGGCAGAGGCAGAGGGAGAAGCAGGCTCCCTGCCAAGCAAGGAGCCCGATGTGGGACTCGATCCCAGGACGCTGGGATCATGACCTGAGCCGAAGGCAGCTGCTTAAGCAACTGAGCCACCCAGGCGTCCTGGTATGCATTTTTTTAAACCAAAAAAAAACCCCAAATAGAATTGAGGACACTCATTGATAGAATCAAGGAAAAAGAAAAAATGATTAGGAAGGAAAAACATTGTAACAGCACACAGTAATATGAAGGAATACATGTACCATAAGGTACGAATACATTTACCATAAGGAGCCACCATAAATAGAGAAAGCACAAGGTAAAAGATAGAAATTCTTAGTTTGTTTGAACTACAAAATTTAGCTATACCTAATTGTTAAGAGACACACTAAGAGCAGTGTTCCAGAAAGATGATTATCAAACAAAATGGATCTTAAGTTAAATACATTATTATGAAAAAGAGGGCATTACATGATAAAGTAAGTTGCTACTATTTTGGTAATACATGACCTTAAAAATATCTTTAATATGCATGAAGCAAAAATTATAAGTAGAAATTTACAGGTCTGCAATTATAAAGAGTTATAATTTTACTTAATATAATCTTTAAAAAAATCAGTTGCTCAAGCAAACAAAATTTAGCACCAATACAGAGGATTTGAACAATTTGTAAGCTTAACGGAATAGACACACATGGAATGTACATTACAAAATGAGAGAACACATTCTTTTCAAGCATGTGAAATCCTTTTAAAAATGAACATACATGGGCCATCAGGAAACTTTCAACAAAATTACACATAAGTAATGATAAAATTAGAAATCAGTAGCAAGAGTATAGGCATTTGGAAATATAAAATTGTATATTAGTATAATTTATTGGTTAAGGAATAAATAATCGAATATTCAAGTATCAAAATAATAGTGTAATAGACATAATGCCAAACAAAAGAGGAGCTGGCAGTTTCATAAAATAGCATTTATGTAAATTTAAACATATAAAACAACATTGTTATCTATAAATACATGAACACCATAACATGCGTGGGAATGACATAAAGCATTTTCTGGGTAGTAGGTACTTCTAGGAAATCAGGAAGGGAAAAAACTGATTGAGAGTTAGAGCTGCATCTGTAACACTGAAGTTCTAACACGCAAACAAAAAGATCTAGTGCAAACAGATGAAGTGTTAACTTATCTTAAACCTGGTTGGATGTCCAGCTATTTTTATTCTTTTTTAAATACACATGCTACATGGTAGTTAAAAGAAGGTCTTTTAAATAAATTAGCAAAGTAGGAAGCACGTATCCTTATAGTCTGCAGGAACTGTTTCCATCTTGGCTCTTCTATCTGGGAAAGTGTGGGGCTTTGGATAAATTACTTAATTTCATTGGGTGCCAATTTCGTAGCCATAGAACTACTCTGAGAATTATATAAGGTTCATATATATTGTTCATCTAATTTAGAACTACCATATGGTAGATGTTCAACAGATATTTATTCCCACATTTGTTGAATAAATAGATGAATAAAGGAGTGATCATGACCTTGAGCCCTAGAATCATAATGAGTGAGCAGTGCACACCATTTCTCATTTATAATCCAGGAATATGTCTGACAGAGTAAACGAAAGATAATGATTTCTGTATCTGCCAAGAGGTATGCAGTGAGTCTTGTCTTGTTCTGACCCTTAGGGGCTGCAGCAAATAAAACATTACCTTCTACTACATGAAAAACCTGTACCTTTGGTCATCATTTTTATTACTGTCCTGATTTAAAGATCTTTTTCAGTGTACAGCTCAAAAAGTAATTCTTAGGTGGACTCCTCAGCAATAACTTTTTCCCTTGGAAATAAAATGTCGTTCGGATTTTGGGTATGATTTCACTTGTGAAAATGCTGAACATACATTATTTGGTGGTGTTTAACTGGGCAGTCATTAAAAGCAAGTCTCCTTCCCACCACTCTCCACCCTCCCTGTCCTCTGCTCCAAAAGGCGCATCTCTGTGAAGTATGGTAACCTCCCCTTACCCAAGGGGACTATGCTGGAAGATCCCCGGTGGATGCCTGAAATCTCAGATAGTCCTGAACCCTGTATAGACTGTTTTTTCCCTATACATACATACCTAGATAAAGTTTAACTCATACATTAGGCAGAGTAGGAGATTAACAATGGTAACTAATAAATAGAACAATCATAACATTATACAGTAATAAAAGTTATGTAACTGTGGTCTCTCTCCAAATACTCATTTGTACTGTATTCATTCTTCTTGTGATGATGTGAGATGATAAAATGCCCACATGATGAGATGAAGTGAGGTGAATGACAGGCATTGTGACGTAGTTTTAGGCTGCTATCGACCTTCTGACCGTATTTCAGAAAGAAGACCTACTGCTTCCAGATTGCCAGTGACCGTGGCTAACTGGGACAGTAGAAAGTGAAACCATGGATAAGGGGTGGTGGGGTGGGGGGCTGCTATTTCCCTTTGTGCTGAATACTAAACTCCTACCATAGAACATGAAGCTTCTGAACTACTTATCGCCAAAATAACCATTTGAAAGATGAATAATTCAGTCAAGATGATTTTGTGGAATTCTTTAAAAGAAAATATGTTCAGTTTAAAAAAAAATTAGCCATTTCCCTGAACTCAGCCTCTTTTTCAAATGAATTTATCAAAACCATCTGTGTGTCTAGACATGGCCCAAGATAAAGTATTCCCAACAGTATATTAAGTAATGAAAATGAACAAGTTAGAAAATGAATAGTTCTTTAGGGAATATTAGTAATTCTGGTAAAAGAATTTAAGGGATAATTTAAGTTTGGAATCTCCTTAAAAGCCAACATGCTAGGTACTCCAAGGTGAGTAATTTATTAAAATATTAATTTTATTTTAAACAGACCATAAATAGACCTATAAGTACAGAGAACAAACTGGTGGTTGCCAGAGGGGAAGGAGAATGGATAAAAAGGGGTGAAAGAAAGTAGGAGGTACCAGTTCCCAGTTATGAATTGAGTAAGTCACTAAAATGAAAGGAACAGCGTAGGGATTAGAGTCAATGAACAATATTGTAGTAGTGTTATATGGTAATAGATGGTATGCTGGCTATGTGATGAGCATAGCATTATGTACAGAATTATCTTATAACTATGCTGTATATCTGAAACTAATGTAACATTCTGCATTAACTGTACTTCAATTAAAAAAATATATTCATTTCAAAAACAGTTTGGTTATCATTTGGAGGCAAGGTTTTGCAAGCTACAGCTTATTTACCTGAGACCTATCTAATGCAGCTCTAAGAAATAAATTCTAAAATTTTTCCTTGAGGAATTCATAGGTAAGAGTATAGGTCTTTAAAATTTGACACATTTTAGTATGTATACATATTAAGATGTATGTATATGTATGCATATACATACATTTAGTATGTATACATATTTCATAATGTGTATACATAAACACACATATTTTAGTATGTATGTTTTCACATTTGTTTGTGGTAAATCTTAAGGAATTATTAACAGTAACCAAGTAAGTCATTTTAATTTGCATAATAAATGGGCTATATGCATAAGCTTTCCTTCAAGGCCAAGTAACATTCTGGGTTGGAACTCTTGTAATTTTTCTCAAGACCTAGACAAATATTCCCCACTAAAGTTGACTAGAAAAGCAACTATTCTTGATTTTCCCTCTTTCCTCATTGCTCTCTCACTGTACATAGAGAGCAGTAAAGTAACAGGATCCCTGAGGAAGGTGAGGCTATAACCTTGACACTAAGGAAAGACTGAGATCCCATATATAATGTACCAGAGCTCCTGGATATTCCATTCTTTTTTTTGAGATTTTATTTATTTGACAGACAGAGATCACAAGTAGGCACAGAGGCAGGCCGAGAGAGAGGTAGAAGCAGGCTCCCTGCTGAGCAGAGAGCCCGATGCGGGGCTCGATCCCAGGACTCTGGGATCATGACCTGAGCTGAAGGCAGAGGCTTTAACCCACTGAGCCACCCAGGCACCCGGGATATTCCATTTTTAAAAGTTATTTTCACTCTTCCTTTTAAAAACTTTAAAAAAAAGATTTATTTATTTATTTATTTGACAGAGACATAGCGAGAGAGGGAACCCAAGTAGGGGGAGCGAGAGAGGGAGAAGCAGGCTTCCTGCTGACCAGGGATCCCGAACCGGGGCTCGATCCCAGGACCCTGGGATCCTGACCTGAGCCGAAGGCAGATGCTTAACAACTGAGCAACCCAGGCGCCCCCCTTTTTAAAACTTTTATTGAGATATGATTCATTTTCTTCTGTTTTGTAGATTGTCTTTTCTTTTTTCTGATGCTGTCATTTCAAACACAAATATTTTTTAATTTTGATGACCTCCAACTTATTTTCCTTTTTATTGCCTATGCTTATGATTTTGGTGGCATATATAAAAGCGTTTTGCCTACTAAGGTTATGAAAATTACTTCTGTGTTTTTTTCTATGAGTTTTATGGAATTAGCTCTTACATTTATATCCATCTTCTAGGAATTACTTTCGTGTATGGTATAAAGAAAAGGTACAGCTTAACTCTGAATGTGGATATCCCATGTCCCAGCATCATATGTGGAAGACTATTCTTTGAATTGTCTTGGCACTCTCGTCAAAAGTCCAATTGATTATAAATGTTTGGGTGTATTTTTGGACTCTCAACTATATTCCATTGATCTCTATGTCTATCTTCTTAACAATACCACATTCTTTTGACTAAGTGCTAAAACTGGAAGGTGTGAATCCTGCGCCTTTGTTTTTTCCTTCAAGAATGTTTTGAGTATAGAAGAGGTGACATCCTTGTCTTGTTTGTGATCTTGGGAAAGCATTTGGACTTTCACCATTAAGTGTGATGTGAGCTGTGGGTTTTTTCATAGAACCTGTCTTTCAGGTTAATGAAGTTCCTTTCTATTTCTATTCAAAATTTCTGTATTTATTTTACACGAATATGCTTTTTCTGCATCTGAGAGAGACATGCAGTATTCATCCATTAGTCTATTGACACAGTATATTACCTTAAATGATTTTTGTATGTTAAACTTTGCCATCCTGAAATAAATTCCACTTGGTCATGTGGAAACATGCTGTTTCAATGTGCTTTATCTTGCTGAAGACCTTTGCATCTAAATTCATAAGATATAATGGTCTGTACTCTTCTTGTAATGTCTTTGTTGTGTTTTCATGTGTGGATAATGCTGGCTTCATAAAATAAGAACTATTCCATTTTTTTTACAAGTTTGTAAAGAATTGGTGTTTATTTTTCTTGAAAACATTTATAGAATTTGCCAGTGAAGCCATCTGATCCTGGGCTCTTTTTTTGTGAGAATTCTTTAACTCAATTTTTTTTTAAATTTATTGCAGGTCTATTCACATCTATTTCTTCTTTTGTCAGCTTTGGTATTTCTTTCTAGGAATTTATTCATTTTATCTAGATTATCAAATCTGTTTATATTTAATTGCTTGTATTATTACTTTAAAATCCTTTTTATTTCCATAAGGTCAGTAGCTATGTCCCCTCCTTCTTTATTCACTTAAAATCTTTTTTCTTATTCTTAAGTAGCTAAAGATTTGTCAGTTTTGTTGATCATTTCACCATCTTGTTCCATTGGTTCTTTATTGTTTTTTTATTAATCTCCATTCTGATTTTTATTATTCTCTTTCTTCTGTTTACTTTATGGTCACTGTGCTCTTCCTTTTCTAATGTTTTAAGATGAAGGTTAGATTATTGCTTTAAGATATTTCTTCGTTTAAAGTATTTGTGCTATAAATTCCTCTCTAAGCACTTCTCTAGCTGCATTCCATTTTGGTATGTTGAAGTTCTGTTCTTTTTTTTTTTTTCCTCCTTTTTTTCCCTGTGTATTCAGATCACATAATGTACATCAGTCTTCGTATTTACTGATTCTCTCTTTGGTCATCTAAAATCTGTTGAGTCCCTCTACTAAATTTTTTATTTCAGTTATTTTACTTTTCAACTCCAGAATTTCTATTTAGTTTTTTTTATGGTTTGCATCTCATTTTTGACAGTCTGCATTTGAAGAGACATTGTCATAATACTTTTACTCTTTATGCACAGTTCCCTTCAGTTCTTTGAATATATTTATAACAGCTACTTTAAAATCATTGTCTGCAAAGTTTGATCATTGAGCCCTCTTGAAGGCAATTTCTGTGCCTGCATTTTTTTTTTCTGTATATAGGTCACACTTTCCTGTTTCTTTATGTCTTTTGTGAAATCTATTTCCCCACAGCATGTGTTCTTTGATGTGGTTCCTCTAGGGCTCAGTCTTTGGTATACATATAGTCACTCAGGATAGCAGGTTTTCGGAAAAAAAAAAATTTAAAACTAGGTCCCTCTTTTTCTCTTTCCCTGAACTCTGTTAAGTCTCCCCCTCCCCTCTGTCATTATGTGCCCCTCTATAACCTCCACTAATTGCTAGCGGATTGCTCTATTGTTTTTAGCAATACCCTGGGACATAAATTGCTCTGTAGTTTAATTCGATTAAATTCAAGCCCTTGGATATTGGATTTGATTCAATTAAACTGTGGCTTGTTCTGATCCCAGGATGGCTCTTCTTAGCTATTTCTTCCTGATTCTGTTGAACTTCCAGCTAGTACATGGTTTTGCTTATTGCTCTCAAGGAACTACCAGTCTCCTTTAAATCACTGACCACCAACATTTCCATTGTTCGTCAGCGTCCATAATCTTAGATTTCCCCAGATGTGTTCCAGACACAGTCATTTCCCTTGGGGAGGGCTGTGGAACTATCTGTTCTTATGAGCTGTCTTACTACCACTTTGTAAGACTTCTGTGCTGCTATTAGGGAATGGAGGTCAGGATAAAGGCCAGCTTCTCACTGAGTGACAGTCCTGCTATACAAATGACATGCTGGATGAGGTCAGTAGTCTCATAGTCTCTGGTCTTCTCTTCTTGACCATCGCAGCATGAATCCTCTCCCCTAGGAGCAAGCAGATTTCTAACTAGGAACCAGGAACATGACTATTGCTGGCACCTACTCTTCCTGGACAGATACCATTGCCACAGACTGGGGGTCAGATTGAGAGGGAGCTCTGTGTTCTTGATCACACCCATCAGAAGTACTTTCCATGATGCTGAGCTGAGGGGGCGATGAGGGGAAGTGGATTGTGGCTCAACAATTGTTACCAACTCTGAATGTTCTTGGAAAGATTTCGTATATTTGCCTAAATAAACATTTCACCACTTTCTCTATTACCTTAGAAGAGTTTCCAGAGACTTCAAGCATTGCTTTTTAAATAATTTTAATCACTTGTGGTGGCACTGCTGGGAAGAGGGTCCTCACACCACCATTCTCTAAGTCGTATCTAGGATTCTGTTCTAATCCAGACGCATAGAACCAGTTCATTAGAGTGTAACAGGTTGAGTTAAGAGCTGTTGACCCTAACTTCAGCTCCAGAACTTTGTTATGGAATGGCATCAGACTTACTATGGCAAATAACTGTGTCTCAAATTCCCCATTTACACATTAAACAATAAAATCTAGGAATCAGTGTCCATTTCCCTTTTTCACACTTTGTGAAGTTTTGTGGGCCACTGAATTAGATCTGGTTGAGTGAGCAAGATGCTATATATGCTACAAGTTGTTACTCTCTCCAGCAATCAATGTCATGCTTCATATTGGAACCATAATTTCTAAGTAGAGCACTCATGGCTTAAAGAAAAATTATTCCATCTATCTGGCATACAGTGGACAAACTAGCTATGCTCTAATTTTAAACTATTAGCTATGTTCTAACTCTAACCCACTGAAATTTTTCCAAGAACCACAGAATCATTAAGGAGTGTGTGTGTATAAAAATGGGAATATGAAACCACCCCTACCCCAAAACCTCAAAGAAAAGCAAAACCGTATATAGCCATTTAAAAACAAATGTGATTGAAGAGATAGCATGAAAGATTGATATTTCTGCAGTCATGTGTAACACATAAAATTATTAATGCTCATATCATTTTCACAGGCAATTTTTTAGTAATATAAAAAAACACATCCTCTCATATTTTAACTTGAATCATTTTACTTTTTGTTAAATTGTTAAACTAATTTTATAAGCTATAGAATCATAGACACATGCTTTCTTGTTCATAACAAGTAAGAATTAGATTAAAAATTAAGCAACAACTGTAAAACAACCGGGTGTAGATCAGAAACTTCCTAAAACTATGCTTGTTTTAAAATTGAACATTCTTCTGTCAGGAAAACTAAAAGCACCATTCAATTTTTACTATTTCCTTGTTGAATTTCTATTCTATCATTTGAATGTAAAACTTGATTTCATTCTCATATTTTAAAATTTCCAAAAAAAATGTGCATGTGTAAGAAAACTGATTTAATGTTAAAATATTTTTTTCATTCAGTTCTTCATTTTTTTTCCCTAAAAGGAAAACCAGGCTCTCATTTATGAAAATGTTCTTCTTGATTTATGGAGTGGAGAGATTTTCCTTCTAAATAAGATAGATAAAATTATAGCTATACAGAGAAATCTTAGTAGTTCTTATGGAATTATAAAAGAAGTCATAAAACTGGCTGGGAATATTAACTCAGGATCCTCTCTAGAGTCAAATCTATTCTCAAGTCATATCTCATTTTCCTTTTAAGAAAAAACCTTAAGATGGGTCATGGTGTCTACAACAATCCTTTGTTCCTATAGTTCCTCCATTTCAAATCTAATGATTTTACTCTCTTTTATTGAAGGAATTGCACTTAAAGGCACTCTTTGGGAATAATTTTTGTTGGAATTTTTTTCTTCTTTAATATTGTGAATTCTTGAAATTATGTTTTATTAGTATAATCTACCATTTATGCATGTGCATGCTCACACACACACAATCTCTCTCTCTCACACACACACACACACAAACACACACACACGTGGAGGAGAGAGAAAGAGAAAACTACATTCTTATTCTATCCTATAGCCACAAGCTGTTGCTACCTCAGTCATGCTCTTTTTCCTTTAGTCTTTGATCTTCACATTTTTGCTGTTTTTTTTTTAATCTCTAAGTACTTCAGATTTTGCTAACACAATAGCAAAGAAAACCAAAATATATTACTTCAATCTTCCAGTTTTATTTACAAGGCATATTCCCTTCTAACTCCTTCACTTTAACACCTGTCTTCTCAAAAGATCTGTATATTACAAAAGTTTACATCTTGTTATAAAACAGTAAAGATTTAGTAGGGACAAATACCAGTTGTCAGAAAGGCATTCTCAGATACTCTCTTTGATTTTTATTCACTCCTGCTCCCATGATAATGTCTGTTCTGTAACTACCAATAGTATCAAGCTCCTATCCCATAGATAAATGATGGCTCTTCTGAAGTCAGATTCATTTCAAATCACAATAGAATTTTTCATGGAAATTAACAAGCTAATTTTGAAACTTAAATGAAAGAGCAAAAAGTCAAGAAGGTTTGAGACATTTCCAAAAAAGTAAACTGCTCTAACAGATAACAAAATATTTATAGAGCTATAGTAATTAAGATATTGTGGTATTTATAGAGATATAGAGAAATAAGCCCACAGAATAAAGAGAGTTTTGAAACAAATCATTGAAAGATTCAGCTTATGTGCTACAGTGCAGTTGCCTTGCTCACAGCAGTTTGTACTGTTTCCCTGGTGTTTTCAGGGTAATATCACCCTCCTGAAGGAGGAGTAGACCAGACTCATCAAGGATGTTAGGTATGGGCTGACACTGTCCTCATGGTCCACTGGTTGGAATGAAGACTCATAGATGGCTGGTAATAAATGGAGAGTGGTCTCAATTCCATTTCACTGGAAGCTCAATGGGTCTGTAGACTCAACCTGTAGTTATTTTCCCAGTTCTGGAAGGTATAATTGGGATAGATACTTAACTATCAACCCTCACATTCATGGCCAAATTTAATCAGATAGTGAACCAATTGCAGTTATTCTGCCAGATGTGGTATCTTTGCTGAAGTGAAGGTCATCATAGCCCATGCTGCTGTTGGGAAATGAATTCTTCTCCATCCCTTGAGTAGAGAAATACACAAGACAATTCCCTTCATATAGCAGGGTGGCATACATTCTCTATTTTGCTTCAGGGTTCTGAATCAAACTGAATGCTAACTCCCTTTGCCATAATATAGTCTGGAGGAATCTTTACTGTCTGACATTTCCTAGAATATCATATTGGTCCACTATTTTGATACCATTATACTTTCTAGACTTGGTGAGCAGGTTGTAACAATTATCCTAGATACTCTAGTCATATATATGTATAAACCAGAGGTACTGAAACAGTACCTCTGGTTTTTTAGTGAATCAGTGATTTGGGATATGACAGCAAGTTCTTCTCTAGGTAAATAACAGTTTTGCATCTTGGAATCCCATTAAGAAAGAAGCATAGTAGTTGTTTGGTTTGTTGGTTGGGCCTATTTGATTTTTTGAGTCAGCTTATACCATACTTGGGAATACTGCTCCCAATCCATTTATCAGATTATGGGAGAACATTATAATTTTGTTTAGGACTCAGATTGGAAATGACTCTGCAGCCAATCCAGGCTATGGTACAATCTTCCCTGCCCGTTGGCCATGATAACCTGCATATTTGATGGTGCTCGAGGTGTACATATAAATATTTGGATTCTCTGGCAAGCTCCAGGGGAAAGGTAGCAGTGCAAACAGACCTGTAGGTTTCTAGAGCTAATTCTGCTTGAAAAACAGCTCCTTAGAAACTAATGAGCCTTTAGAGAGATTAAGAATCTGATTCCAGGGGTAAAAAGTAATTACGAAAGTTGAGTGGCTTATCCTAAATTGAATATTTTCAAATCCAAGGAGTCATCAGGTGGCACAGGATATCACCGATCTATTGTATAATAGAAGTAGTAGATTTGTAAAACAGGAACAGACGTCTCAAGAAGATTGCGTAAATAGGTGGTCCAGACTCGCAAGTCAACAACTGCCACAGTGGGGAAAGAAAATTTTCACAGTGGTCAGAGCTGCAAGCACTACACAGTGCACGTGTTCAACTGGTATGGAGGGAAAGATAACCTGATACATGGAAATACAGAGAATTTTTTGAGATGCTGGAAATGTTCTGTATCAATAACCACATACGTGTGCCTACTAGGTGTTTGGAATGTGACTAGTGCAACTTTTAATTTTAATTAATTTTAAATTTTAATTCATTTAAATTTAAATAGCCATCTTGCAGGGCAACTGGGTGGCACAGTTGGTTGAGCATCTGACTCTTGGTTTTGGCTCAGGTTGTGAGGTTGAGTCCCAGGTCAGGCTCCACTCAGCAGAGAGTCTGCTTGAGTTCTGTCTCCCTCTCTCTCTGCTGTACGTGCTCTCTCTCTCTCTAAAATAACTAACTAAATAAAATCTTTAAACAGCCATTCTAGGCTGGTGGCTGCCATATTGGGACAGCACGTATCTAAATTATATATATTTTAATAATGAATAACCAGTGATATGAGTTAAAGGAAAAGTCATTGATACAATTATTCTAATAATTTCTCATTCTGACATGGCTCTAGCCAGATAAATGATACTTCTGTCTGAACTACGTTTTGACTGTGTCTCTTCCAGTGATTTCTTCATTGAGTAGTCACTCTTTCGTTTATCATCCTTAGTTATTGAGAATGCCAGGCATCCAAGTTCACTTGCTGCCCTTCCTCTCAGTCTGTTTTCCTTACTGCACTCCTGGCCTCTCAGTGCCTCTCCTGTCACGAACCACAGTGATACCAACCATTGTGCTCAGATGCTGTTCATATGCCAGGAGCTCATGCTGTGAACACCTGAACCAGAGGACAGGCAAACCAGGGGAGGGCATGGTGGCCTAAGGCTAGGGGGTGAGGTGAGCTAGATTTGTTTTTTCCTGATCGTCAGAGCCAGTGGCTGGCCAGAACCTGGTCATACACAAAGGCAAGGGCATGGTGGATTTCAGTCCAGTTAGTATCCTGGGATGAAGGCAGAAGTGGGAAAGAATAGAAGGGATATAATAAAGAAAAAAGAAAAAGTGCAAAAAGTGGACTAAGATGGACAAGGGGTCAGTCAGGGCCACCCTGAGGCTCAGTTGGCTGGAAAGTAGCAGATCAGAAAGATTTACAAAGGGATAGGCAGCCTCATTTGAGGCTCCTCTGCCCAGGGACCATTTGTGAGGGTGGGTCAGAAGGGACTATATGTAGGGCTCACTTGCTGGAAAGTCTGTTCTTCTGGATGTACCCTGGACTTTTCAGGACATATCTACAGACCTCCCCTTATCTATAGTGATTTATGTGCTCCCCCAGGAATTAAATTGTTCAAAACAGCAGAACTTCCCAAACCCACCTGAAGGAAAGTTAACACACTGGGTGGGAATATATCCTCCCCGCTCTCCGCATCATCAGTTTATGTCCTTGACAGCTGGCGGCCTTTGCAGCTAATATCTGAGCTGGAGGAGCATGTACTGCCCCTTGGGTAGTGAGGTTGAAAGATTAGGTCTTCCTCAATTTAGCTCTGCCACCTACCCCCATTCCCACCAACTTTTGAAAGGAACAATAGAAGGTTTGTATCTGGCCACTTCCCGCAACCTCAGCTTCACTACCCAAAGGGGAAAATGCCTTGAGTTACAATGGACATGGTGGAATTGTGATGGATGGATGGATGGATGGATTTACACTGCTTCTCAATTCCATGGAATCTTAGACTATTATCAGTCAGTACAGAAGTACTGCAGTATTTTAACAACCCATAAATTTGCTAAACTTGATATTCCCACTGAGTGTTAGTCCTAAAGGCATGTGATGGCTTTTTCCCCACTGTTATTTTCCCACAGCTTTGTCTTGGACACAATTTCTTTTCCAGGAACTGTAAATTGTTTTGAAGTCTTCTTAGTTGTCTTCAGAGTTCATTGTATTCAAATAAGAGTAACAGTAATTGTCTCTCCACTACAGCTTGATCACTGAATGATTAATATTTGAGTGACTTGCAGTTACCATCCACATAGCTTTTCCTCAGTCATGGCTGCAGAAAAATGGTTTGACTCAGGACCTGGTGAAGATTGGTGCTCTGGTCTTGGGAGCTGTGTATATAACTTGTAGATTGCCCCCAGGGAACTGGGTCTTACTGGAACAAGATTCAAAAGAGGGTTGTGTTTACCTTCAGAACTAGAATGCTAACAATGAGTATCAGGGAAATTAGAAGTCTCACTCTAGCTAGCTGGGGAAGGCAATTTATTGATTGACCAATTGACTGAAGTTAATAAATTTACCGAAGAACTCATGGAGAGTCACTGACCTGGAACTCCGAAGGGATGGCTATTAGCATCATTTAATGAGCTTTAGATAACAACTTCCCGCTCCTGGGCCACAGGGATTTTGGGAAAAAGCCCAGTCAGAGATAGTGATTGAGCCCACTCCACCAGGAATCCTTGTTTTGCACTGGCTCAGGCCAGCAGATTCCTGTTCCATGGCCTGGTGACATTCTGTACTGGGATGCTGCTTCTCTGTTTCTGTGCCGTCATGACTGTTTACACAGAGCCCTCAGCCTTCCCATCTGTAAACACTCATAGTTCACTCCAAGTGCAGTCAACGGAGGCCTCTGCTCCCCTCCAATGTGCCTGGCTAAATGCCCCAGGTGCAGGCACAGGCGTCTGCTTTTTTCCTTTACCCCAGGAATGGCATTGCTTTCCACTCCCCCACCCCCAGCAGTTTTCTCTGAGCTGAGCATTCCCTGGGGCGTGGCCCTGCCCGGCCTGGATTTCAGACCTGCCCAGAGTTCTGTTCCACTAGCTGGGTGTGCGCTCCAGCATAGGCACCCAGATGGAGAGAGGTACCCTGTGACGGCTAATTTTGGTCGGGTGTGTCCAAGATCTGACTTGAAGCACCTCCTTCCCCATCTGAGGGAGGCCCCTGCATTTCACTGCATAATCTCACATTCCTCTGGAGTGAATAACCCAGCAGTGTTACTACTACAAGTACAGGGAATAATAACTCTGAAATTTGTACTTTGATTCCCAATAATAGATGAAATGTGTTTATGATAACTGATGAGTTATTTGACTCAGCTACTATGTCCTTTAATTAGATGCCTGAAAGCCAAGTTACTCCGCTAACTGGTGTTTTGAGATTTTTTTTTAAAGATTTTATTTATTTATTTGACAGAGAGAGTGATCACAAGTAGGCAGAGAGGCAGGCAGAGGGAGAGGGGAAAGGAGGCTCCCTGCTGAGCAGAGAGCCTAATGGGGGCTCGATCCCAGGACCCTGAGATCATGACCTGAGCCGAAGGCAGAGGCTTAACCCACTGAGCCACCCAGGCACCCCGAGATTTTTAACCTATGTTCCTTCTTGCCATATTTCCTCTTCTCCTTTTGCTTTTCAAGCAGAAGTGTTTAAATCTGCTCCCATTATCTCCCAAGAGGTCTACAGAAGGGCAAAAGCTTGTGCTGCCTGAGAAAAAAACATGTCCTGGTTTGGGTTTTTTAAATGGCTAAGTCCTTGAGGCAAAGAATGAGTTGCCTCGTCAATGTCAGCTGGCTTTTAGAAAGTGCGGAGGGAAGAACCTCTCACAGACTAGCAGAAGCTAACTACCATAAACACTGGGGTACAGATGGCCCTTCTTTTCACTACATCTGTATCTTTGGGGTAAATACCCAGGAGTGCAATGGCAGGGTCATAGGGAAGCTCTATTTTTAATTTCTTGAGGAATCTCCACACTGTTCTCCAAAGTGGCTGCACCAACTTGCATTCCCACCAACAGTGTAAGAGGGATCCCCTTTCTCCACATCCCCTCCAACACATGTTGTTTCCTGTCTTGCTAATTTTGGCCATTCTAACTGGTGTAAGGTGATACCTCAATGTGGTTTTAATTTGAATCTCCCTGATGGCTAGTGATGATGAACATTTTCTCATGTGTCTGATAGCCATTTGTATGTCTTCATTGGAGAAGTGTCTGTTCATATCTTCTGCCCATTTTTTGATATGATTTGATATGATTATCTGTTTTGTGTGTGTTGAGCATTGTGTGTTGAGTTTGAGGAGTTTGAAGCAGCGGGGGGTGGGAGGTTGGGGGAACCAGGTGGTGGGTATTAGAGAGGGCACGGATTGCATGGAGCACTGGGTGTGGTGCAAAAACAAGGAATACTGTTATGCTGAAAATAAAAAAAAAATTTCATAATCAGAGAAGGAATATGGGAAATTCCTCTCAGGCCTTAAAGGAATAAACTGGCTTAATGAGGACTACAAAAATAAATAAATAAATAAATAAATAAATAAATAAATAAATTTAAGTTTCATATTAAAACAAACAATTTTAATATTAAAAAAAAAAAGAAGCTAACCACCAGCAGGGAGGAGGGAACCAGAAGAGACTCTGTGGGGTCTCCTGGGTGGGCCCGGGAAGGTATAGAGGCAGTGGGTGCCTGGTGCGCCCACGCCAGGGGTCTTGAACACCTGCCGTGACAAAGGCAAACAAAACAATTCTTGCAACTATTATAAAAATGTCCACTGGCACCCGCTGGAAAGATACTTGAGGTTGGATGGGTTAAGGGCAGATCGGGGAGCTAAAAACATAACCCTTCTCAGCTCCTGTGATTGTTGCCACATGTCGAGGTGGCCCATTATTGCTAGATTTTCTGGTTTTCCGGAGAAGCCAGACATTTTTATTTTTCAGTGAACTCTCCTGACTTTTAAAAGTTGGCTAAAATGTTTTTAAAACCTAGTGTAGGCCAAACAAAGCACATCTGCAGGCCAGATGTAGCCTTCCACCATTGATCTGCAACCTGTCGTGTAGGCAGGCCTGTCCCAGGGATTCCTGTGCCTCCGGTGGCCCTGAAACAGCAGAGGCTGTTGGTCTGGAGGGTGGTGCAGACAGGGGCCCAGGTGATACACAGACCAATGGCCCAAGACCAGAAGACCCCTCCACCACCAGTAGGTTGACTCCACCACCTAACTCAAGGGTATGAGCAAGAAGTGGGAATTCCAATAAGCAATGAGGATAACTGTTTCACCAGCCAGTCAAAAGGAAGGTTAAAAATAGAAACTGATTTGAGCTCTAAAGAAAAGAGATGGGATAATTCTTCCACACAAGAATTCGTGGACCGAGATTTATACTTGCTATGCCCGAGGACCTGCCAGGTTTTGCAAAAAATTCCCAGATGAGCATCCCACCTTTGAGCTATTCCCCACATTCTCTTAATCTTCAGGCCGTCTGGTGACGTGGGGATATGCTATGAGCTCTGCTATAGGAGATGGGATCTTATTCCATAGAGTATCTGGAGGGATCACTGCCATACTCTTTTTATTTTTTAGCAGCTTTATTGTGGTATAATTTACATAACATAAAATTTACCTGCTACAATTAATTTACCTACTATAATGATTCTGGTAAATTTATAGTGTTGTGTAACACCAAAATCTAGTTTTGGGATCACTGTATAAGGTTACTTTGGGCCCCTTTACAATCAGACCTCACCTCTAGTCTCAGCCCTGGGCAACGACTGGTCAGCTTTCTGTCCATAGTTACTCCATGTTTGGACATTTGATTTGAATGGCATTGTACAATATGTAGTCCTTTTCATCTGATGTCTGTCACTCTAGCAGAATGTTTTTGAGGTTCCTTCATGTTGATGCATATATCAGCAGTTTTTTCTTTTTCTTACTGAGTAGTATTTCACCGTATGGAAATACCACATTAAAAAAAATGTATCGGACAGTTGATGGATATTTGGGTAGTTTTCCAGTTTTGGGGTTGTATGAATGATGCTACCATGAGCATTCATGGACATGTCCTTGTGTGACACTGCCCATGCCTTTGAGAGACAATGTTTCAACATTGGCTGTCTAGAATTTAGGAGAGGTACCAATTCCACTGCAGCGATGGAATAACTAAGGTAGGCTCGGGAAACCAGGGAGAGGAGGCTGACAGGTTCTGCCAAGCATCTGCTCTGCATTGCCATCTGCTTCAGCTTCCATTAGAAAACCATGACCCACTGAGGAATATTGGGCTGCGGGTCAGAGAGGAGATGAGGGGAGATGTATAGGCCTTCATGGAAGCAAACACGAACTGGTGGCCACCTCTTAGGGAGGATGTGGGCTCTCAAGCTTGGGGTGTGTGTTTGGTCATTAAACCACAGCCCAAATTATAAGCAGCCCTGCAGAGGCTATCGTGACTCAAAGAACTATGGCCAGGCAGACTTCAGGGTATGGGTCAGTGCTGGAAGAGGAGAGATCCGAGCTGAAGATTCACTTTTTGGCACTTCCCCAAAGAGCTTTTTGGGTGACATTTCTAGGAATGCTATATAATTTATAGAGGGGCATAGGTTACATTCCTATCAGTGCACTTTTGCAGAAATTCCTTAGGGATTTAGTTTCAGGCAATAATGTCTTTGCTAATATATTCCTTTCATATAAATCCTTGAAAAGTAGGACATAGATTGTTAACACAAGTTTATAAAAATAGAATTAATGTTTTTAGTCTAAAGTTATCATTTACCTTTATCACACAACAAAATGTGTATGTATGCCTATATGATAAAAAAAAAAGGGTAAATGACACCCAATTCAGCCACTGTGAGATACATTTCAAGATATATCTTCCTAGAAAAAATACTCCTGCACACATGGTTTTCTATATCATAAACATCCCTAAGTTTTCTGGCTTTCTGAGGTCACTGTTTTCTTATCTAAATGTCTCTTTCTTTAACCCGGTATGTCTTGGCATTCCTGGGGAATGCCCGCCCTCTCCTGGCTGCTGGCTCTCACTCCACTTGGAAGAGCTCCTCTAGTTCCTGTTAAATGCTGACCAAATAAATGTAGGAGGGGGAATTGGAAAAAATTAAAAACTCATTCACGGGAAACCAGGCCCCCTGCTCCCAAACTATATGATGCTTTCTCAGGGTTCTGGCCCTAACCTTTCCCCATGCTCTAGCCATCTGGTCCCCAAACTCCAGCAGAGTGTTGAGTTTGGGTAGATGATATCATAGAATGACTAATGAATGGTCTTAAGCGTATCACCACTCAGAAGACACTCTAGAGAAAGCTCTTTCTTCGCTAGATGTGAAAATAGGAGAAAGATGTTTGCATTCCGTAATTTGTGACCCCCAAACTATGAGTATCAGTGGACTTCCTCCTGTAACTCAAGACACTTTTCAGACTTCTATCTGGAATACACATATGAAGATTGTTCCTGGATTGTTGTTCCCTAAATTGCTTGACTTTGCTGACTTTGCCACGAGACTAAGAAACATTGCACAGCCAGGAACACCGCACCATCTGGACGTGTCCACCCTGCATAACAAGACCTCCCGCTGACCCCTGCCATTGCCCTTCTCTGTGCATCCTACTAGTAATACCGAAACCTAGGTTAGGCTGCCTGTTACCTGAAAAGCCAATACTCAGATGAGTTTTGATTGGAAAGGAATATGAGCTTTATTCAGGAGGCCGGCCGTGTGGGGAGAAGAATGACCTTTGTCCAAAGGCCAACCTGAGATTTCTGCCTGCCCTGGGGTTTTCTTTAAAGGAGTTTAATCAGGCAGTTAATCAGGAAAGGAGTACAGTCAGCCTTGGCATTCCCCTGGATTATGTGCAGACTTGATCGTAGCAGCTGAGATATTATCTCAGCGCTCCGAGGTTGTGCAAGGGGATCTGACTCCTCAGGGCCTGGGCTTATGCAAGGGGCTCTGGTTTCTGTTTCATGATGTGCAGAGGTGCTCTGTTCTTTCTAGGAAAGAATGCATGATCTATAGATATACAAAGAATGGTTGGTTAATCCATCACATGGGCTGAAGGTGCTTGCTAAAGCTTAAAGACTACTAGGTTGACCAGAGGGACCGAGGCAGCTTTGGGAATGGAACTAACTCCCAAAGCGTCAGCAATAAACCCATCTTGAGAAAGAAGCCTGAGTGTCCCCATTTTCCTGTGAGAATCATCAGAAATCCTATGGTTGTCTAGCAGGGCTGAAGTGAAGAGGGCATACGGCTTGGCCAGCCCCCAGCTCAAATAAAGTCCTCCATGCCTACAGCCCCATCCAGGTCTTTTCATTCTGTTTGACTCAACATCTTAATGTCAACCCTTCTTTCATTTCCTTGATTAAACTCACACTGGCTCTATGCTATAGGGTTAAATAATCTTACAGAAAATTGGAAGGTGAAAGCAAGGTTAGGGATATGACTTAGGATCATCATGAGCTTTAAGTCAGTTAATACACGAAAGAACTTAGAATCGTGGCTGGCCCAAAGTAGATATTCAACAGATGGAAGCAATAATGATGATAAAGGGGATTATTTATTTTATTTTATGGAGAGAGCGAGAGGGAGCCCATGCATGCAAGTGGGGAGCAGTATAGGGAGAGGAAGAGAGAGACTCTCAAGCAGGCTCTGCCCTAAGCACAGAGCCAGATGCGGGGCTCCATCTCATGATGCTGAGATCATGACCTGAGCCCAAATCAAGAGTCCTATGCTTCACCAGCTGAGCCACCCAGGCACCCCAAGGAAGAGGGTTATTACAGTGCATAGAAAACTTCTACTTAGCTTCATCTATTTGTTCTTATACCTGAACCACATGTTTTCATTATTATACCTTTAAAATACAATTAAACATCTGCTAGAGCAACTTCTCATTTTTTTATTGAATTTTTCTATATATTACTTTTTTTTCCCCAGATGGATTTCAGAATTATGCTGAACACCAAAGAAAGTTCTGATGAGAAGTCAAGTGATATATAGTATACAAATTTGGAAGGAATTAACATGAGCACAGTATTGTCTTCTTTTCCTAGACCATGGCTATGTCTCTATATATTCATGCATTATATTTAGTCTTTCAGTAAAGATTTACTGTTCTATAAGCCTCACATATTTCTAGTCACATTTATTCATCATAGTTTTATATGATTTATCACTGTTGTGCGTTATCCATAATATTCTAAATGGTTTCTGTTTTGTTTTACAAATGCTATTGAATTTATGCATTTATTTTGTACTTTAGCCATCTTACTAAATTCTCTCATGGTTTCTCAGTTAAATTTGATATAACCTGCAAAACTGAAATAAGAGGAATGTGAGTCATAAATCTTCTGAGACAATCTGCCTCAGCAGAGAGTAATTCCAGAATTTTTTTTCCTGAACAGCTTAAGAAAGAGAACAGAACTCAAGAAAATTATGTACAGGGTTGTCATGCTGACATGCTTTTTTTTTTCCTGGAAGGCTGTACTATCTTTAAATATATAAATACATATATATATATATGATATATATTATATGTGTTATATAATATATATCATGTATATATACACTCTTGATTTAATAAATATACATGTGAATAATATCTTTATTATTTTCATTAATCTCTTGTTTTTTGCAAGAACACAATCCTAACCTCAGTTTGGGCAAGAAATTACCCTTGCTGAAATACTATTCCAGTAATACCTTAAGAAAAAGTCTAGTCTGGATTCTTACTGAACACGTGGTGGCTTCGTTGATGGTCATTATCCTTTGCTAAAGAAATAACTCACACTAAAACTTTCCCTAGAGTTGTTCTCAGACTCACGGAGTATATTTGGTGGCTCATACATCTTCTGCTGCCTTGAAACCTGGTACAAGAATGGCCTGGTTTTTGTCAGTTGAATCGAGAACTTGTGGTTATTGACAACTGTTTCACCGTTTCATCCACCAGTTCCCTCAGCCCCTGGGAGGTATGAATCTGAGAAAGGAGACCTGAACTAATTAGGAGTTGATAGATGACATCTGAAGATGTCTCCATCTGTTTTGGCCTTCAGCTTCCTCTTACTTACGTTTCCTTCTGCCTGCATTTCTAGTGTAAGAATGTTTTATTTGACATAGGAATGAAAAAAGTGGGGGATTAAACAGTTCATCATTCTCTGTCATCCTATCTATTATACTGACTTCTAAGCAAGCTCTTCCTTGGCCTTCATCTGAACATACCTGATCATGTTCATGTGATATACTCCCTCTCTCTCTTTTTTGAGCCTGAACTTTCTCTGGCCTATCTTATATGTCTGTTTCTGTCTTCTGCATTTATTCTAACTTGAGAGTCCCCTTCTTTCTTCTTCTCAGTAGGTTTATATACTGGCTGAGCTCATTATGTAAGTTTCCATGCCGTCCTTTCAGACTTGTGATGGATCTTTTCCTTTCCTCTGGAGGGATAATTTGAGTCTGTGTAAATATAATTTAATTTTTGCATGGATATCAAGCTTCTTAAATTGCCACCTTTTTTTCGGAGTCTGAGGCTGGGTTATTATACCTATATGTTTTCAGAACTTTTGAAATCTACCCCCTCAAAATCTAAAAATTAGATTTTACTTTTAAATTTAAATGATATCTTATTACTATATCCTGGCACTGCCTTTTCCCTGTCCCACTAAAATACTAAGAGGAAAAAAAAAAAAGAAAAATACGCATATGTTTGGAACTCACACATACATACACACTAGAATTGTCAATTGTGGGGTGCCTGGGTGGCTCAGTTGGTTAAGCATCTGCCTTTGGCGCAGGTCATGATCCCAGGACCCTGGGATGGAGTCCCGCATCGGGCTCCCTACTCAGCAGAGAGTCTGTTTCTCCCTTTCTCTCTGCCTGCTGCTCTGCCTACTTGTGCTCTCTATCTCTCTGTCAAATAAATCTTAAAAAAAAAAAAAGAACTGTCAATTGATCGGATGATCCTAATAGAAATTAAATGTTCACTAATTGCACTGTTGAGCGAGTCTACTGAAATATGTTTGATGTGCTACCTGTGCTTCTTGGCCTGAAACAGCAGTAGCCCAGTCACAAGAAAGTAGGCTGGAAAGAATAATCTGTCTATACCTGCTCCCTTTCCTAAGTGTAGTGACTAGAACAATCTGAGTACTGGCAACCAGCCCTATATTGCGTGGATGATTTCTCTTTGAATAAATTATAATGCTGCTTCCACCCCAATCCCCAAATCCCATCTCATTTGTTCATATATTCCTCTTTTATCACCAGCTCTTTCTGGTATTTCCAGAAAACAGCTAGGCAGGAAATGATGATGGTGGGAGACTGGGGGTGGGGGGAGGTACGGGGATATTAGCTATGGAAGGCCGCATTCTGAGAGCTCAGTGTTTTCCCCATATGCTGCTCTGGGGGTAACAGCAGCAACAGCTTTGATGGTATATCATAGCAAGTATAAATGTAAAGAAAACCTTTTACTCATTATGGAATAAATTAATCTTCTCCCCTCACTACCTCTGAAACCTCTCCTATCTTGTCTCCAGCTTCTCTCTCCTTCATTCTGTCCCAGTTTCATGCACCCCCCTTGAAATTCTATAAACCCACCAGTCATGCTTCCAACTTAAGGAGTCTGCACTTTTCTTGGCCTTTAGTGTTCTTCCCACTGACAGCTGCACGGCTCTCTGGTTCCCTTCTTAGATACACACATGTATCACCTCTCAATAAGGCTGTCACTAATGGCTCCATGTGGAGAGCAATATTATCACTCTCACTCTGCTGCAATTTTCTCTTCAGCACTTAGCATCATCTGACATTCTAGATAAGCACCCACTCATTTTGTTTTCAATTTCCCACCACAGGAATTTTTGGCTTCAGGGGGTCAGGGACCTTGTTTAATTCACTGCTGTCTTTTTCAGAGCCTAGAGTCATTCTTGACTAAAAGTTGATGCTTGGGATGAAATTAAATGTTGGAGAACAAGCAGAGGACAAAAATTTAGGTCACACGTCCAGCATAATTGTACTAGATGCAACTTTCTAATAATGTGGACATTGGATTAAGTGCTCTGCATATCAACATGATATCCAGCTGAAATTAGCATATCTGACAAGGAGTTTAGGACAGAACGCAAGTAGATACAGTTAACCCAAGATCACTCCACACATCTCATCGGTTGATAGATACAAAGTCTGGAGATCTCTTTCTTTATTACAGAGTCAGTCATTATTTAAAAAACAAATGGTATGGGACGCCTGGGTGGCTCAGTTGGTTAAGCGTCTGCCTTTAGCTCAGGTCATGATCCCAGCGTCCTGGGATCGAATCCCACATCGGGCTCCTTGCTTAGCAGGGAGCCTGCTTCTCCCTCTGCCTCTGCCTGCCTCTCTGCCTGTGCTCACTCTCCCTGACAAATAAATAAATAAAACTTAAAAAAAAAAAACGGTATGGATCTGTGGCAAATCTCATAACGAAGAGTAGCAAATGTGATTTTTAGAGGTCAGAGAGAGAAATTTCTGAAGTTAATTCACCTTAAGAACCAGAATAAAATATATTATAAATACTCATTATAGTTGATGTATATAATGAAAGAGGAGCATAAATATATAAGAGATTAAGTTGAGATTAAAATATTATGGGATGAAAACAGATTGATAAACTAAAGCCATAAGGGAAACATAAAAATGTATAATGGATAGATTAAATGTGACCTTAACATCGAGATATATCAAATCAGAGATGAAAAAAATGCACAAGTATCTAGCAGAGTACAAGAGAAAAGGACAAAAAGTGAAATTTGACGAAGAAGATGGTTGATCTGGGGCAGGGAAAATGTAAGCGTGTTCCTGAAGAATAATGTGTGTGGTTAGAATGGTGCTCAGACACAGAAAGCCATCAGTAAAAGCTAGAAGAATTCTCCTGTTAATTTTGTATGTCAGAAGACAACAGAATCATCTTACAGTTTTGATGGGAATATATTGTGATCACCAAAATTAACATTCATTCCCAACAAGCTGAATTTGAAGGCAAAAGTAACAGAAAGACACTTCCTGAAAATCTAAGAGAAACAACTAAAATTATGATTTCTATTAACACAGCTTAGCAAGGTTGCAGATATGAATGAATATAAAAATATCAATATCGGGTCTTTGGTGATGTTACTGAGGAAAATTCGGATCAGTACTATGGCAGAGGTCGTGTCTTAACGAGCTCATGCATCATGAGAATGTAAAGAATTTGGACTTCATCTTGTAGGTCGGTGATGCATAAATATTTTTAAAACTGAAGTCATTTTTTTTTTCTTTGAACGAAAATTTAATATAATCAAGAGTCCTCTGTTTTAAGCTAGTTTGGGCCCTTGTAAAGTATACTAAAGTTGAGTGTGTCAAAGACAAATGATGACTTACTTAAAAGTAGGTGAGAATTTCTCATCCCAAGATTATAACAAAATATATAAAATCTCTTACTTCATCTCTTCTTTTAGAGATTCTCTTCATTTTAATTTTCCTGGTATTCTTTATATACTCTTTCATTTTGTTCTTTTCCTTTGCCAGTTGAAATGTCAGCTGGACAAAGTCCAGTAAGTAGTAAACTGGGATAAATTTGTGTCATTTTTAAAATAGCTAGTAATTTGTATCTGTAACGAAGTTTACAGTAGAGTTATAAAACATATAGTAGTAACACCTTTATTATCATAAAATAAAAGAAGAGCACATCGGAAAAGAATAAAAATAGGAGAAAAAAAGGAAAAAAAAGTTTAAAATCCTTAAATCAGTACCCTAAGCTTAGGGAGCTTAAGAAGTTAGAATCATAAACCCCAAACCAAGCAGAAGGAAGGAGATATGAGCAGAAATCAACAAAATAGAAGAGAGTAAAACAATAAAGAATTTCAATGAAAATGAAAGTTAATTCTTTGAAAAGATCAGGAAAACTGACAAACTCTAGCTAAGCTGACCAAAAAAGTAAGAGCAAAGACTGAAATAATGAATCAGGACTGAAAGAGAAGCCATCACCAACAACTCTAGAGAATTCAAAATCCAAACAATTACAAAGAAGTATTATGAATAACTTTGTGCCACCAAATTATATCATCGAGACAGAATGGATGAATCCTTAGAAGGCCACAAATACCAAAATTGCAGGAAGAAAAAATAGAATGACTGAACATAAGGAAAAAAGTTGAATTGGTTATTAACAATCTGTGCACAAAGGAAAGTCCAGCCCCAGATACCTTCACTGATGAATCTTTAAAATAGTAAAAGAAGAGATTATTCCAAAGTCTTTCAGAAAATAGAGGAGGAGGAAACATTCTTCAATTAATTCTAAGAGGTATTACTCTGATTTTGCACCCAATTCCAACTGGGGAGGGTGGAGTGTTCCCATACTGCTACCAATTCTTTGACACCAGCTAGGAGTTCTACAACTCAATTCAATTCTGACCCTATCAACCTGGAGATAGCATCAAATCCCAGTTTAAGGGATCAGTCCTACATGGACTTTTATCTCCATACTGCTTTTCACACATCCACCCATCCATCCATCTAACTGTATATTCATTCATCTAATCATTCATTTAGTCTTATAATTAGTAAATATTTCTTGACTGTTATGACCCAGCACTGATTTACACACTGGGAAATCAAAAGTGAAAAAAATTTGTCAAGTACCATTGCCTTGTTCAAGCCTAAATTATAGATACTGGAAGGTTTGAAGTTATTTTCTCTAGGAAGAAGTATATATCATTTCAGCATATTAATATCCATCTTAATTTTTCTTTCCCTTTTTTTTGCCATATTCTAAAACTTATATTTATTAACCTTGATCCTTAAATCCTTTGTACCCGTCCCTCATAGTATTTAACTATTATCTATTTTAATTTACTTCTGTTTTCTCCATTATATCTTAGAGGTTTTTTGCCAGAACAATTACAGTATATTTCTCAAGCTCTAAGTTCCCCATTACCACTTTTTTCTCAGTGGAGGAATCAAGCTTGCTTTGACTGCAACCGACATTGGTGATCCCCTCAGCAGGAGAATATAGCAGCTTCCCAGCACATTACTGGGACAAGACCCCTAAATTGTGCCTAGTGGTTATTGCTTAGGGTGTCTCTTTTTCACTGGCCTTGTTACTCTGACTCTATGCATGACCCCTCTCACTTCTTCAAGTTAGCTCATGGGGAGCTTTGTCTGATTTCAATCAATAGGAGAGCTCTGTAATTGTCAACCATTAACGCCATTGGCTAATCTAACCCAGCAACTGTCGGGATGCTTAGGGTGTTTAAAACAGAAGAAATAAGGACACAAAAAATACCTTGTACCTTTTACTATATTATTTCACAACAAATCTAAGTTCAAAAGTAAAAGTTTTAGAAGTTGCTTCTCTTTTTTGAAAAAAGTTAACAAACTTAACTAGTTTTCCAAAGAAAAACCTAAATAGCGGTATAAAAACATGAATATCTTAACTAAAATTGTTTTTATTTCAATATGTATATGGGGGTATATGAGGTAAAAGAAAATGTACATATTGATCTCTGTCCCGTTTCTAGCACAGAACTTCTAAAACCCCTATAATTTCCTAAATGATTAGAACACTGGCAGCGTTGCTCTTAATGTTTGTCTTTGACCCATCCTTGACATAGGGCTTCTAAAACCCTTGTAAACTCCTAAGCAAAAAGACCACTAAGAGCATTTTTTATTCTACTAAGATGACTCTGGGTGGGCTTGAAACGCTCCCAGGTGGGGGTGGTCACGAGAAAGATTAAGTCACCATCAGAAGCTTGGAATTTTCAGCCCCACCCCCCATCCTCCAGAGATAGGACAGGAGCTGGAAACGAATTTAGAAATTGATCATGCCTATGCGAGGAAGGCTCTAGAAAGTCCCTGTTTGTATCTTAGAGCTTCCAGGTAGGTGAACACATCCACACAGGGCAGGTGAGGCACCCCAGCTCCATGGAGACAGGAGCTCCTGTGCTCCTCGCCCTCCCAGACTTTGCCCTATGTGTCTCTTCATCTGGTTATTCATCTGCATCTTTTACCATACTCTTTTTTTTTTTTTTAAAGATTTTACTTATTTATTTATTTATCAGAGAGAGAGAAAGAGAGAGAGAGAACACAAGCAGTGGGGAGGGATAGGCAGAGGGAGAAGCAGGCTCCCTGCTGAGCAAGGAGCCTGATGTGGGGCTCGAACCCAGGACCCGGGACCATGACCTGAGCCAATGGTGGATGGCTTAGCCTACTGAGCCACCTAGGCATCCCTGACATACTCTAATAAAGCAGTAGATGTAAATAAGTATTTCCCTAAGTTCTTTGATCCACAAGTGTATTAACTGAACTTGACAAAGGGGTCATGGGAATTTGTAGACAAATTGGACACAGGTTGCTGGTAAGCCGTGGAACTACTACTTGCTATTGGCATCTGAAGTGCGGTGGAAGCCTTCCTGCGGGACTGAGCACTTAACTTATGGGATCAGACACTATCTCCGGGTAGACAGTGTTGGAAATGAGTTAAATGTTAGGACACCATCAGGTCACTGTGGTGACCAGAAGTATCAGAAGTGAAGAGTTCTGTGTAAGCCATAAGGAAGACATTCAGGAATAGGACCCATTCAGTGATACAGCTGACATCTTAAAGTTACAGATAGAATTTCAGCAAAACAAACAGGATCACCTGACTTTTTTAGATGGATTTTGAGGAGGTGATAAAAAATAAGCATAAATGGAATCTTTGTTATAACAAAATGAATCAAATATTATTGTCAGTAATTCTTCATATTGTTGGTCAGCTCCTTAACAGACTCTTTGATTTCATGGATGGCCAAAGTCAATGAGGTACTGTTGAAATTAAAACACAAGCAACGATTTAGGAAAACGAAGAAAGATTTTTTTAAAAAAGTTATACAAGAATCTCTAAAAATGGAGTGAAAAGAATCTTAAATCTGTTTCTCTTCCTCAAAGCAGTGAAATGGGTTTTTCTCCCACGATGACAGTCTATAAGATGTATGCCCTTTGTGCCATTATCCTAAAAGAACTTGCACATGTGTTAAATTCACTAGTTAAGAGGGGGAAATTATCTATCAATGTTTCTGAGAGAAAATACTCAGGTAATTGAATTTATGAATCACAACTCTCTCCAACTTCTTCCAATGGCAAGATTTTTGAAAGAATGAATTTAGAACTAAAATTAAGCCACAATTGGCTTTCAGTACAAGTTCAGGTGTTCTAATTGTAAGCATTATTTCTTAAGGGAAATACGAGATGGTAGGATGGGATAGAGATAGAAATTTACTGGAAAGATCTGAGAATCAATTTTCCTCTGCTGCTTAAAATTTATGTGATCTTGCATAAATTTCTAATTCACCCTTGAATTTCCATTTCCTCTTCCCAGGTACAGGAACAATCATTTATATATTATATATTTTACTGTTGTTACGAGAATTGAGCTACACCCTCCCATTTAATCCTTAGTTAATACAGGCAGTCAATACATACTAGTCTCCTCATCTGCATCTAAGAGTGTCCCTCAGGTACTAGTAAATATTCTCATATAAAAATGTAGAAAGCAAACACACATCACCCTGTATTGTAAAAACAACCCAGTGTCCTTTCCTCCTTAAGATGTCAGCTGTGTCACTGAATGGGTCCTATTTGGTCCAGTTTGGGTGTTAGAATGCCAAGGAACACACCACTCCTAAAACAATTGGAGAATATCATAAAATATTTTAAAAACAAATGAAATGACAGCTTGCCTCCTGTACAACCAGTTAAGGATAAGGACTCACAGAGCCTGTGCATTGCCCCAGTGCAACTGTTGAGTTTTCTCCCTAAATGCCCTCAGTTCTCTGTTCCTTTCACCTTGTTGGAGAGGTCTTTCTCAAATATACAGTTTTAAGTAAGATCTTCTCTCCTTCCATCACTGTTAGGTTCCTTTGCATTATTTTTCTTAATAACTTTAATAATCCCAATCACCACTCACATATGATGTATTATTTGTCTATTGTCTTGCTGTCTCCGCCAGAGTTGAAAGCTTCAGGAGAATGAGGATGTTCATTTTACTATGTTTTCCCAGAACTCTGCTCCCAGGACATCATAGGATCTCAAAACACTGCAGGAGTTGTTAAATTAGCAAGACATCTTCTTTTTCACTTCAGATATCCAAAGTGACGAACAGAATGGCTTTATTGCTTAATGAATAGGAACTGGAGGTGAAAGAGAGCGAGGTCAGCGAAGGAAAAATTTAGGAGAACATTTCAGAAAGAACAGATGTTAAGACAGAACCCATGACTTGGGCTAGTCCAGAAAGAGCATAAACTTTGAAGTTATGCTATGATCGCAATGTTAGTTTTCAATGTGATTGAGAATTTTTTTCATTTACTTCTATTGGTTTCTTCTTTTGAAAAGATTTAAGCTTTATACTCATGAAATTAAACTGATACCATCTCATTCTTAAAAGGAAACAGAAGCACCACTAACATGCTTTGATTAGCTCTAGAAATCCCTATTTAGAAAAGTATTTTTGTGTGTTATATTTTAATACAGCATTCATGAAATGGTTTTAACTTTTTAATATAGCAAAATGCTTAATGGGTAGATCTAGAACAATGTGATCTGATATTTGGGTCTTTATAATATTCATATTTTTGTTCAGAAAAAAAGAAATGATAAGCTAGCTAAGAATAATAACGACAAAGATAGAATATGGTGATAACGTACTATTATTTACTTAAACTTCTGTGAGAATCATACTTCATTATTTTTTTTGTAAAGCCAAAAATATGCCTCTCATTATCAGCAACTTCTTATCCATATCTTGTATGTTTTTATGAATAAGATAGCGATCTTCCAACTTGCTGTTCTATTTTCATTGTGCTGAACTTAGGGTTTTCAATCTTCCTTTATAGAAACAACGATTACTAGAATAGATTTATGCTTTTAGAGTTTTTACCCTGTAAGGCCAAGGTATACACACAAAACATTAGTTTTCTTGTGAAACATAGTATGTATTTCAGTTCAAGCTTTTTCCTTGTTCTTTAACATTTTATACACCATCTTAAATGTATAGGTTATCAGAAGCTTAATAAAAAAGTGACAAATAATTTTTCTCCATAGTTAAACTAATGTCACAGACATATATATTAATTTCCATGATTTAAACCAAATATATCTGTTTAATATGACCTTCTTACTTGACTCACAGGATTGTATTTTAAGGTATCATGATTGAAAGAGATTTTATTTCCATAGTGATTCACCACCATGAGGGCAGCTAAGGGCAAATATTATTTCTGATTTCTCTAGAAGGGATGATTACAAGGAGCGAATTATAATTGATTAGGTTCTAAACATGAACACAACACACACACAAAGATAAATTTAGTTTGCAGATGTGCACAAATGTACTATGCTGAGAGTTCAGTGCCATTTTAGTGTTTTCATTTAAATGAGAAAATTACACCCTTTGAATTTTTCAACACGGGATGTATTGGTAATGCCCTGGCCACTTCCATCGCCAATCAATTTTTATGGCATGACTTGTCATCACTGTAAGAAAATTAGTTGTCTTTGCAACCACAGTATTTAAGCTATAGCCTGAACACAGACTGGTTATTTGGAAATCCTACTTGGGCACTACTTTATTAATTGAATAGTTTCCTTATTACTACAAAAGTCAGTCTTCTTCATAGAGGGGGGCATACTTCTATCTATTTAGTGCTAAAGCATTAAAAAAAAAAAAAAAGTTTGGCCCTGACATTGAATTTTTTTCTAATTAAGGAAAAAGAAGTGTCTTTTGTTATAAATGCTATTTGCTATTATAACTTTTAAAAAGATCAAGTTCTTGACTAGAATTAAGTGCACTTTAAGATAGTCATAGAGTAAGAAGACTTGTAGAATGGACATCAAATTATTCTATTAAATCTAGTTACTTTTCTCACCCAACCCTTTTAAATAGCTTTCCTCTGGCCAAAACAAAAGAAAATTATTCTATATAATTCTCATTTTTTTTTTCTAGAGAGAAATTTCTTCTAGAGAAGAAAATAATACATAGGTAATATGTACTAGAGCATTTGATAATACATTATTTGTATGCCCTGCTTAATAATCAACTCTAGTGCCCAGGTGAATTTTCCCTTTCCAATTGTTTAGGTATGTTTCATCAATTTTATAATAGTAATATTAATAAAAGCATAATATAACATATATTATATAATAAAAATAATAGATTCGATTTATAATAATGACAATATAATAATAATAGATTCAATTCATTAGCACTTCTTGTATCCTACAGAGGACCCTTCCTATAAGGTAGGTGCTGTTATATCTTCATTTTACAGAGAAGAAAATTGAACTTAAATAGCCAAAAACATGAGGCTGGTGAGTGGAGTAAGCAAAATTTTGACACAGAGCTCTGTCTTACTCTAAGCCTATGCTTATAAACACTTGTTATTTATTACTTAGGGAAGGGAGTTATATGTATTGATTCCATTACTTAGTGTCACATATTATGCAGGGTGGATTATGCTGTTCCTTATTCCTCACCATAATAGCTACCTAAGATGAATATGTAAAAGCCCTTCTCTACAGATGGGCAGTCTGTGTTTCAGAAATCTAAATTCTCCTCCCTTAACTAGGTGTGCAATCTAAGGAAAGACATGCAAACCCTTCAGGAATCAGTTTTGTAGCTACATGAGCATTTGGCTCATTATTCTCTAAAAAATGATATAGTCTCTACCCATGACACTTTTGTAATGTCTAGAAGATGCCCCAGCAGTGACTGCCTTTGCACATAATGTTCTCCTTCACAATCCAGCCCCTGTGTCTTCTGCAGATTCCCTGGATGGGAAAGAGATGTAATTGACAATGATATCTTTACCCCAATCCTGTGTCTGACTCTGATTTCAAAAAAAAAAAACACCACCAAAGCCCTCTCCCTTCACTTGAAGGCTTGGGGGAATATATATAGGGATCCTTCCTCTATGAAAGTTTCAGATGTACAGTCAGGATAATATCCCAGTTAACTTTCAGCTTCATTACTGGTTTTATGCTGGATTCTCTAGAGACACACAGTCGCTTCAACTGAGGCAGTTCATATCTGAAGCAGATGCTGGCAATGACATCCTGTTAATGAAGCGTCCTTGTATATGGACTTCATTTACCCCCAGCTGAAGAAACAAAATGAAGGAACAGGATGAAGAAATTCTCAAAGCTCCACATCCCTAAAGAAATTGGTAGAAGCGTCTGTTAAAGAGAAGACAAAGTCATAAGAGGTTTATGTTCAATAGCTTTGCTTTCTTTTTGTGCTTCTGTGAGGCGGAAGGCATGATTTAGCAGAACCGGGAACAGGAAACTAAAAGTAAATATGTCATCTTGCCCTTCTCAGACAAAGTCTTCCTGTGGTGGAGGAAGAAGAATGAGATGAGGAAAAGCCAAGAGGGACATCAAAGAGTGACCTTAATGCCTAGCCGTTTAGAAATCTAGGGATATTTCTGGGTATATTTGCAGGTACAAGAGATGGCAAAAGAGGCAAGAAAAAAGCTGAAAATGGAATGAAAGGTAGAAAAACCTGAAACTATGAAGAAAAGCCTTAGAAACTATAGACAATGTAGAGAGCCTAAGTGAAGTTCAAGTTGTTTAAAGGCGGGTTATGTTTTCCTGTTTGGAGGGAAAGGAATGAAGTTATAATGAAATTATAATGAAAGGAATGAAGTTATAAATGGAGTTCATGATTCCACTAGCGGTAGTTGCAAATCTGGGAAAGTTAGGCTTGTGAATCTGGAAGTGAGGAGTTGGAGGAGGCAGGGCCAGCTGTGCCCTGGTGTGTAAGAACTGTTGCTGAGACATTGATGCCACCTGGTGGCCAGCCTCAACTTTAATTCCAGCTGGTTCCTGTTTCAGCAGAAGGGTTCCAATTTTTTTTTTTTTTTAGAAGACATGGAGAAATAAGTTCACTGCCATTGCCTCCCTGATGTCCTCTTATCTGTGCTGTCTTCCAAGACTCCTCTACTTGGAAGAGCCTGTGCTTGTCTTAGTAGGTACTCATTTCTCACCAAAGAGTGTAGGGGAAATCACTTCATAAGGATTGCATTCCATATTTTCAGTTATGTATTACAGTATTTTTCCCATTTAGGAGGATCAGAGCATCTTTAAGTTTTTAATTTGCGTATTTGATTGGCAGCCCTATACAGAGATAAACCCTCAATTTTTCTTATAAGACCTGCAACGATCACTTGGCAGAATCTCACGTTTTCCCCCCCTCACACTATGTTTTGATAAGACGTTTCTCACAACCACTGTGGGCTAAATGAGTCAGTCAAGTGACTCTAAGTCCCACACCCTGAAAAATTGTACATTGAAAGCGATGGAAAGAGGAGGTAGAGAAAAAGAGTGAAAGAGAATTTCTTGAAACTTAGATCTTTATTGCCTTGGTCTCCAAGCCTGAGGACTCAACAAAACTGTGGATTTACAAATCTACTGATTATATTTATAACAAGCTGTCTCTTTGGTACTTCCACCATTGTTAATCAGATTGTAGAAAATCTGCCTTCATGGTGTTAATGGGTAAAATCACCATGGTTAATGGAAAAGTTTGGGACAACTAAATTAATCTCAAGATAAGCAACCCTAGACTCATGGCTTAAAGTACTGGGAGGCAGGGGTACAGACCTAGACTTATACTGATGTAGTCACAGGGTCTCAGTTCACACTCCCTTCTCTTCCTCCCTGATAACTGGCTTATCCAATTAATTCATAATAACAGTGTCTGCTTCCCGAATTCTGACAATCTAACACAATCACAGCATATACAAATGTAAAATAGATATGAATTTTTAATTTGCCTTCTACTTCCTTCTGCCAGCAATGTCCTCATTTATTTTATACTTTCTTTTTATATTTTAATAGTGTTATTTAAAGAGTTCTTCATGGACTCTCTTCCCCCCTTAAATAAATGGAAGAAGTGTGTAATTGTCAAGAGAAAGGAAGAGCATAGATGAAAAAGAGATACATAGGATTGGACTCTCATCTGTATAATCCTGATTGAAGTCCATGGTGTCAGTAACATGATATTATTGATTTCCAGACACTGAAAATATCTTCCATCAGCCAATTCAAATACAAAAGGAGCCCCCCCCCCCCAGCAAAAGGGCAATAATATAAATATATCTTTGGGAGACAGAATTTTCAAAGAGGTGAGAAGTAGTGTCACATCAAAGAAAAAGTCTTGAGTATTTTAATTCTTCTGCTTTCTTATCTAGTCCTTCTGCAGTGTAAGGGAGGCCCCCAGTCAGCCAGCCATATGTCACCTTCACAAATTTTACCTTACTGGTTTTTTATACCTACTATGATGTACTTAATATTTTTCTTTAAACTCATTTTTGTTTGACTATATTCTAGGCAGTACAATATATAATACGACAATTTTGATGTTAGTTTTGTAATTCCTACTAAAATAAGCTAATAACTTTAAAAAAAAAAGGTCTTCCACTCAAAAGCCAAAACCATAAAGCTCAAGGGAAAAAAAATAGAAATTGTACTTTTCTCTAATGTTAAGTATTTCTCTTTCCTCTCTCTTTCACTCTCACACACACAGAGCAGCAATCTACTTTTGAGAGTATATTGCTCTTAAAGTTTAGGAAAGAAATAGTTGAAAAAAAGGGAAATGTAAACAATATAATACTTTAAAGAATTCAAAGAACCTTTATATACAGACTTCCACTTCTGGCCAGGATAGAATAATAAGAACTGGGCTCAACCTCCTGCTATAAACATAGAAAACTGGCTGAAGTGCATCTAGTGAGAGAGGGAACACAAGCCGGGGGAGTGGGAGAGGGAGAAGCAGGCTTCCTGCCAAGCAGGGTGCCCAATGCGGGGCTTGATCCTAGGACCCTGAGATCATGACCTGAGCGGAAGGCAGACTCTTAAGGACTGAGCCATCCAGGCACCCGCAATCTGGAAGTTGTAAGCAGAATAATTTGTAGAGGTCAGAAAAGCTGGGATATCATTTGAGGACCAACCAGTCATCGTAATCATTTGGGGGCATTCCATGGATATAGCCAAAAGTTATACCTTAGTAATAGAGCTGAATTATTTCTGGAAGAAAAAAACTCAAAACCTCCCCAAAAAAGGCTTACAAATAAAAGTGAGAGCCATCAAACTGATCTGCCACTTAACATTCTTTAGAGAAAGACAAGAAAATTCTTTAAAGAAAGGCAAAATATTCATTAAAGAAAGAAAAGAAAATCCAAAATCCAACAATGTAACAATGACAATGCCCAACATGTAGTCAAAAATCATTAGGCTGACAAGAAGGAAAATATGACCTCTAACCAGGTGGTTAGAAAATATGACCTCTAACCAGGTGATTATAAGGAGAATATCAAAATAATGAAGAGAGAATTCAAAGATATAAAAAATAAAATGTAAGCAACCTCACGTGCATATTTTACTTTGACCCTTACGCAAATCAAGTCATTCTACAGTAATACTTAACCCCTTTTTATAGATGAAAAAACTGAGTTGCAGATATAGTAAATGAATTGCTGAAGGGACAAAGGCCCAATAGTTTATCTAGAGTCCAAATAGAACCAGGGTCTCCTGAATCATTAATATTCTTTAAGTAGATGGTGCCATGAACCTAAATAAATGAAACTGTTTTGGATGGTATTGGACATTACATTTTCCTAGATCCATCATAGAGCAAAAATATCAAAGAAAATTGAAGTTGAAAGTATAAGTGTCTCTCTCTGTGTATGTGTGGTGGGCAATTATGTGTGTATGAATTTTAGCTGTGCTGTGTAGATGATGTGATTTGACACAATGCTCTTATTATCATAAAGTACATTTACTCATGCTGTATTCAAACCTTAGCATTGGTACTCTAATAAAAATGACTTTTCTGATGAAACTAGTGCTGAGTTTTCCCCAGCCCTAAAGGCAGGGCTCCAAAACATTGCTCTGGACACATGAATGGGGGAAAAAGAAATAAGAAATTAGTGTTATAACTAAAAGCTACTTTTATGTTTCAAGGTCAGTATAACCCAAGAAAGAGTTTAAAAATTGAAACTACATATTTTTTGTTACTGGAATTTCTGAAAAGTCGATAATGTGTCCTGAAAACTCTCATATCTTTTGGAGTAAGAGGGTTGACTATCAAATGTATTAAAGGCTATTGTAATTATAAGGCTTCAGAATAGGAAACTCTCCCTCGTCAATATTTAACACTTTTGAGTGTTATATTCTATGAAAGGGATCCAAACTTTAGAGCATCACAATGTTTTATTTTATTTTATTATTTTACTTTATTTTTTAATGCTCTACTCTTCTTAGGAGTTTACTATCATTCTTATGTTACATTTAGAGAAGTATCAAAATACTCTCTTTTTATGATGCACTCTATAAAATTTTGGAACATTCATTCATTGCTGAGTTAAGTTACATTTAGAATACAGGAATCAAAATGACCCAGTTATGCAGGGGTCAGTACAAGACCTCACTAATTTGAACACTTGTACATAAACATGTGTATGAAATATATTTGAGAACTATTGAATATAATATTCTTTCTTGATGATTCACAGTGCCTATTACCATATTAAAGTTTCTGCAAAATTATGCAATAAGTTTTCATGCATTGGCAAACTTCTCAGACCTTGGAATCAGATTTTGAAAAATAACTATTAATATCCTGCAGAGCTTCTATTCTCCAGAACCCATTTTGAGAAAAACTGTTAAAGATGTTTACTTCAAAGTTTTGGTGCTAAAATCAGACTTCTTGCATAGAAACCCAAATTCATAGCTTATTAATTATTTAACCTTGCTGTAACTTGCCTTCTATATACAAAAGAGAAATAATAAGGGTATCTATCTCAAAGATTTGTGTGAGAGTTTAAATTATAAACTTCATTCCAAACAGTATCTGGTGCAGAGTAAATACTCAATAAATATTAGCTATTTTGGCTAAGATCCAGTGAAATGATAAAATTGTTGAGAAAAACTTTCCATTTAAAAACATTGGGTTGTTAGTGCAAGAGAACTTTGAAAAAAAAAAAAAAAACAACAACTCAGAGTAAAGGGGCATATCATTCAAACAGTCAAAAGAAGGTGTATGGGTTATTTTTGTTCACTTGGCCCTCTTCACATCTGAGAGCGAAGTTGATAGCACATCCCAGTGTGGTGGCTCTCCCAGTTTCAAGAGGATCTCTAGTAGTTTTTCAAGCAAAGTAGGAGATTCTTCTGTTAAATAAAAACATAAAATCTTTCACCTTGAATGGAGATAGTAAGTGACTCCAAAGCAATAATAAAAAAGAATGTCAGCTCGAAATATGTTTCACATAAATTTAAATGTTCTCAAAATAGCCATTTAAAAAAAAAATCTTCAAACCCTGAATTAAGTTCCTCTCAAAATTAATCCTTCAATAAAATGTTAAGAGCGAATCTAGTGTTGAGGACGCCTTTCATTCAACTCTTTGACTTCACTTGACATCGGTAATAGCCAAGAAACAATTGCTTGAATATTGAAGCCACAATTTAGGAAGTGGCGCTAATTCACAAAGAGGGGAATTTAAAGATATTTCTCTTCTAATAATAGAAAAACAAAAATTTCAGAGAAGTTTGAACAGCATTCAAACATAAGCAATTAGAGTGCCATTGGCCGGAAAAGCCTTCCAAGTGGACTTTCATCTTAAAAATCAGGTTGTTCTTAGAAGCGTTAGCCTTATAACCAGATACATCTAGATTTGGACACTACTCCCCAACTTTCAGATTGTGGACTTGAGCAAGTTATTTAGCCATGTTGTGACTTATTTATCTTACCTATAAAAAGGAAATTACACTGCCTACTTTATGAGGCTGTGCCAGTGAGAAAGAAGAAAGATTATACCTGTAGAGCTCCCAGCAGAGGGCCTAGCAAGGTATGGGTATCAACCAGATGTTAATTGCATCTCTTCCCACGCATAAGCTAGCAACATGAAAAATTTTTAACTTGAAGCACATTGCAAAACACATTCTTTAAAAATCATTTTATGGTGACTTTTCACTCTTTGTCATCACATAAATAAGATGGAAAAAGAATATCTGCATATCTTTGCTCTCCCTTCCACAAGCAGGCAAAACCCCGTTCTGCCTGACTGGCTCAAAAACTCCTTCCCTTTGGAAATACTTCTTCATTCCTAGCCCTGAGTGAGTTGATCATTCCATCCTCTGGATTCTGGTGGGACTTATTTCTGCTAATCCCTGTACTTGCTGCCATCGATCCTTTTATGTCGATGGAATCCCAGCTGGCAAAGAAAAAAAAAAAATGTTTATAAGGATCATTTTCCAGGCTGTTATCTATACCACAGAACTATAATGGCCAGTGAAGCCATATTAAATGTAGTTGCTCATTCTGGAAGCCAGGGAACAAATTTTATGCAGACTGTAATATAAAATACCACACAAATCTTTCCTGTGTGATTGATCTTGGATCACTGCATGTTTTTGTGAGTACCTATTTAGTTTGGTTTATAAACCTTTGGGGAAGGGTAGAATCAGGCTACAACCTCTTTCTATACCATTGTGTAAAGAATGGTAGGTTGTCCACCATGCAGTGGCTTTAAAGCAACCATAACCCATAGTAAGGTAGACATGTTACCTTTCAGACTAGGACACAAACACACACATTTGTACATGGATATAACTGAAAAAAATTTCACTACATAGCTCTTCATAACTTTTGAGGGATTTTGTCTACTGTAATTCTATTCTCTTTTATCCCATTTGACTTTTTGATACTGTTTTCCTGTATTCTCAGAGAATCTGAGAGTGCTTAAAAGCACGTGAATTAACTTATCTCACTCCTCCAACAAATTTTTGTGTTCTCATTGAATAACCTCTTCCCCATGTGGTTTACTTCAGTATTGGTCTTCTTACCTGGATGTTGCCGTGTTAAAAAATCATATTGTAGGAATAGAAGTCAGATTACTAAGGAGGTGTTTCTTTAAATGAGAAATGCTTGGCATTAAGGCCATCATTTTTCAAACCATGATGCTGCCTTCTAATTTTACTCATGATTAGCACCATCATGGTCCCCACACATCTCCCACCCACATTACACCAATTATAAATTTGTTTTTACAATGACATGAGGCATGAAAGATACACTTCCTGTGCTGTTCTCCCCAGACAGCTGGGGAAGAAAAGTCTGATTCTTTATACAAAGTCTCCTTGTTGTGAGTACATATGGTCTGTAGTTTCCAGACAGGGTGTCACCCCAGATGTTGGCAACACGGTACAGGAAAATGTCAACCTTTGCTACTAAAGTTAAATGAAGTTCACTGCTTAGAGCAGTTCAGTGCCTAGATGGGTTTGTATGTAGGCTTACTGATGGACATGAATATCGTCCCAATTCCAAGGGGGCAAAATGTAACTTTAATGTGAGAAAAGACTAAATGCAGAGCAGAAGGCAGTGGAGAAAGATAATGTCTGAAAGACTATTTGTGTCTTGAGTAGAACTCCAGGTTCAATAGAAATAGCATGCTGCCTTTTCAGCTCTATTTTTTTCAGAGAAGCAAGAACAGCCTATACCTTAGCCTGATGACATTTTTCATTAAAATAGTCTAACTCTCTTTGCTCTGGCTTTAGCTTTCTGATAGAACCATTTCCAGCGGAGATGATTTCTAACGTAGACCTTCCTTGCAGAGAAAGAATGCAGTGAACATTCTAACTCTTCGGCAGTTCTTTTATCAGTATAGGTTAATGCAACAGAGTCTTAGCTCATAAATTAAAGACCACAGGTGCTGAAAGAATAAGACATTTTTAAAAAACATTTCAACTCCTTTCTTTTACAGCTCTGGAAATTGAGAGCCAGAGGATGCCATGACTTTCCAAAGCCATGGGTTACAAGTTTGTCCACATTCAGATAGTCTCTCCACACGAGATTACTCCAAGTAAATGGAAATAATTAACAGTTGTCTCAGATCTGATTATTGCAGTTTCACTGGGGGGGAGGGGAGTGCCATTTCTGAACATGCAAAGGCTAGCCCGTAGGCACAAGCTGAGCAACCAGAATTTTGCTCTGGGGTTGCAGCAGTCTGAGTTCAAACATAGCTATGCGACATTGGGAAATTTGTGTAATTTATCTCATCCTGTTTTCTTTTTAAAATGAGAATATAAGTACTACATGAATTATACCTAACTCATAGGGTTTGTGTAATGATTTAATAAATACACAACAGGTACCCAAAATGTTAGTTATGATTAAAATATTTCACATCTGTTAGGTCTGAATTCCTTATAAATGTGAGGCAGAGACGAGACTTCTAGGAGTCAAGGTTCTAAAGATGGGTAGAACTAAATTGTCTACTGTAGCAGTTCTCAAAATGTGACCCCCAGGCGAGTAGCGGTAACATCACCTGGGAGCTTGTTGGAAATGCAACTTTGCAGGCTCCGTTCTAAACTTCCTGAATCAGACACTCTGGGGAGGGAGTCCAGAAATCTGTGTTTTAAAAAGCCCTCCAATGGATTCTGGCACATACTAACGTTTCAGAACCACTGGATTGCTAAATTCAGACAGTGAAGGTGGAGCTGGGTAAAAGGTGGTGGGGTCAGCTCAAGGAATCCAATTTGAAGCAACTTCTAAATTGCTTCCATTAAATACCAGCTGTGAGGAAACCAACAGTCCCAAGGTGGAGAGGGGTTGGCAAGGCAAAGAGAAATGCTTTATTTAGGTCAGGAGACATTCCCTGTCTAGCACACCTCAACACAGAGTAGAGTAGTTGGGGAAAGAGACATAGGTTCTGAGCCCAGAACTCAACTGGATCCCCCGGTAGGGGGACCAATGTCATCACTCTGTAGTCACCAGACATTTGGTAAATTTACATTCTGCCTTTTGTGCATGTACAGATATGTTAGGGATAAAGAGAAACAGGTCTGCGTCTCTTCATTCTGCACAAAATGGTATGGTTACTCGAGTAAAGTTCTGTTTAGGTACATAAAATATGCAACTTCCTGCAGATGGAATTTAGTCCCGACTCCTTTACCCAAAGGCTTGCGTCCTGGCCACCCAGTTCTGTCGCCCACTGCTTTTCCACATAGTCTCTGGATCTAGCCACTTGAGACTCCACACATTTCCCTTAGCCCCTTGCCCATGTCTTTTTTCCTTTTCCACCTCAAGTATTTTCTACCCTAACCAAGCCACATCTTTAATTCCCTCAATTAACTCCCCCACCCAATCAAGAAATACTCATTGCGTGCGTAATTACTGTCAAACACTAGTTACCGAGGACTGAGGATGTCTTGTTTCTGTCCTCACTCTGCCTCACAGTCTAGTGGTGGGAGACAGACAAGGGTGACACATATTCCCAATATGGTGCAAGGGGCTTATAAGCTCCTGGAGGACAGGAGCTCTGTCGTGTGTCACAGATATTGCTCACAACCCCAGCACACCAATCATACCACAGAGTTAGGACTTAGATTAAGATAATACTGAGTTTCACTGGTATTCAACAATGGGAAAATCCTGTCTGCATGTGTCCTTTGTTGAGGGAGAGTAGCAAGGAAAGTGGAATACGTAAGGAAGGCTTGTCTTTTCTGAGAAATTGTGCAATTACATGAACTAAATACAAAGAGGATGAAAAGAGAATGAGAAAGCATTTGTGGGCTGACTCAGGAGAACCTCAAATAAGAGGTTCTCAGGCAGAAACAGGAATTCCCAGAAAGCATGGCAGAGGACAGTGCCTCAAGTCATTCTTTCTGGTTTGGAGTCCCTAGCATTTGACACAACCACTGCTGCCTCTGCCCCATTCCCTTGAGGGAAACCCACTCCTGACTTCATCCTGTCTTACCCCATGACAGAAGATCTTTGACCTTCCAGTTGCTTCCATCATTGCTGGAAACATTCCGGGTCTCTTGCACAAATGCAGCTTGATTTTTTGTGGCTTCATTGGCCACACTGTTGACTAGATGTTAAGAAAATATATTTTGTGCAGTGGTTATTGTTATGTTAGAAGTTCTTACTTTCTATGATCATAAAAATGAGTCCTAAGATTCCCAGGGCTTAAAAATCAATGACACAAACACATTTAATTGAAAAGGAAAAAATTCTCTCCTGCATACACTGTGTCATGGGATCACATTTATTTTCTTTGTGAATCTTTGCATAAGATAGTTATTTAAGGACATGCTTCAAGAATATTCCAAGTCTTGGGGCGCCTGGGTGGCTCAGTGGGCTGGGCCTCTGTCTTCGGCTCGGGTCATGGTCCCGGGGTCCTGGGATCGAGCCCCGTATCAGGATCCCTGCTCCACGGGGAGCCTGCTTCTCCCTCTCCCTCTGCCTGCCTCTCTGCCTACTTGTGATCTCTGCCTGTCAAGTAAGTAAATAAAATCTTTAAAAAAAAAAAAAAAGAATATTCCAAGTCTACTGAGAGAGTATACAAAGTAGTCACAGGAAATTATGGCATTAATAATATGGATTGTGTGCATGTAAATTATTTAGGTCACATGGAATTTTGTGGATCTAATGGACTCAGAAATGTTTGTTTTGGCAGATAATTGGCAAAGATGATTTTTATATATAAGGTGGTAGGCCAGACTTTTGAGATAAGCTAGAATACTAGTTTTCATATTTAAGTAAAGATACCACTCCACCCACGAAGTTCTGCCCTTGTAAACACACAGGATAGGTGATGATCTATTTAATGTGTTCAGGATTACAGGGTCCACACCTCTGGGATTCTCTTTGCTAATAGCACGTGCCTTGAATTCCATGGTTGGAGACTGAACTCTCCATTTGGATCTTTCTGTTAAGAGAACATAGCCAACTTCCCGGAATAACTTTAAGTATAACTTGTTACTGGCCACCTACAGTTTTCGTTAAAGGGGAAGTCCATCAATGAGATATTGTAAGGAATGGAAAAGTAGCATGTTTTCTATGGACAAGCAACTCTAAATTTATCTTTCTTAATCATTAACAATCATGAATTGAGCAGGGTTGCAAGGCTGGGTATGAAATGGTTCCTTGCAAATTGAAAAAAGGCTCCTGAAGATTTAGAAAGACAAAGTCATAGGGCACAGGGCTTAGTGAGGGGAGTGCAGGCTGGATTTTAGTGTCAAATCACACTTTTTTGTGGCACACAAGCTTCACAACTGTTTGTTGTGACAAATGAGAAAATAGAGGCTCAGGGGCTAAGTAGCTTTCCCAAGGGCAAATAGCAAGTTAGTGGTACAACCAGGATTTGAATTTTGGTCTATTAGATTTCAAACTTGTAATTCATTTCTTCATCTTCAGAATTGGAATAAAATGATATTTATATGATTGCCATGGGATGGGCTAAAGAAGATGATTTATATACATAAAGTATCTTACACTGTCCTTAGTATACTATATGGTATTATACCATGCTACCTTCCACGTGTTTGGAGTGCAAGGATAACAACTGATTCTGTGACCTTTAGTTTTGGAGACACCTGAGGATTTGATCCTTGGTCAGTCCTCCTTGTAAGATTAACTGAAGGTCTTGTTTATCTGTCTATACCCTATCTAAGATAAGTGAGAATGTGCCCAGTGACTAAGCTCTAGACCTCATCCTTGAGATGGAGTAGTAAGTAACCTGAGCTGTTAAGAATTCGGTAGTCATTTGCACCTGAATGAGGGAGAAGCATCATAACTCATCAGGTGTGAATGGTGAAGGAACCATTCAGCTTGTTGTCTTCTCTGAGCTGAAGCAATCCTTATATACCCAGGCTGCCTCTCAGGACCACATGTGTACCAAATATAAAATGACTGGAACGTCAGAAGCTACGACTAGGAATCACGAGACCTCCACTCTTCTGTTGCTATGCATGCTTTCTTGTTTCTTTTCTTGTCTTCAAGTTATATATACTTAGGCCTGAGCGAAGCCCACTTTGCCTTGAGAGTTTGACCAACTTCTGAACCCAAGACCACAGTTTCTAGTAAAGCAGTATAGCATTAGACTACTGAGCAGAGTAGAGGTCAGAAGACAGGAACAGAAAGAGACTTCTCTGGGGAGAGAGGTAGGTCCTCAGATATACTAAGAAATGCTCTGTTAAGAAAATGGATCCATGCAGGCTGTGGGAAATCCTAATAAGGAAGCCCTTGGGATCCTGTGCTTTGCATAAGCAAAAGGCATTTTGCCCAGCAACCCCTTATGAGGGCCGTACTTGTGTGTCGGCTGGATCTCAAATGCCAACTTAAGTCTTTGTGTTTTAGAGTGTTCAAGAAGGATAGAGATATAAAGCAATTGTTGGTTATCTGCTTCCTCTATGCCTGAAGTTGCCTTGGGTGCAGTCTGTTGATATTATCAAAAAAGCAAAGCCAGATAAGCCATTTTATAGACAGGGAGCTGAAGCTCAAGGGCAATAAGTATATTGCTCAAGGGAGGTCAGAGGAAGAGATAGAGTTAGTATTCAGGCCTACGTTGACTGATTCCAAAGACCTTATTCTTATTTACCACACAACTTAAAAAAAAAATCAATGATAATGATATTAACCTTTGCTGGTGGTGTGTTTTATCCAAAACATCTATAGGTATAGGTGACATTTATTAGATACTTACTGTGTGCTAGGAATTGGGCTCTTAAAAATGTTGTCTCATTTAATGTTCACGACATACCTGGGAGATAGTTCCCACTGATCACCTTTCACAAAGAAGTTGCTGACCCAGAGGGGTTAATGATCTTGCCCAAGATCACATACTCTGAAGTGGCACAGCTAAACAGTGGTAAAGCCTTGTATACAAACCATCTAGAATTCCTGCCGCAGTTGGAATATGAATTCCTGTAGGGCTCAAACCACAGTATGAGGTATGTGTACCTCCCTAGGACTTTTAAAATAGTGGACACTTAATAAAGATAATCAAGGGGAGACTTTCTATGACTTTTTTTTTCCCCATGGAGATAAAGTCTGAATGTTGGATTAGTCCACTATTTGTAACAGAAGAAGACCAGAAACAACCCAAATTCCAGCAGTAGAGAATGGGTTAAATAAATGGGATTTCAAATAGTGGAGTACTATGCAGACTTCCAGAAAGTTGGAATGATTTCTCTATGTTTTAAAGAAGTTGTTGCCAAGATATATGTTAATTAAAACTTTTTTAAAAAAGCAAGCTGTACAAGAGTGTGGATAGCATGCTCCCCTTTGTGTAATAAGGGAAGGATATAAATATGATTAAAACAAAACCTAATAAATATATTATCCATAAGGGAGGGAGGAAAAGGAGGGTAAGGATGGGGATGGAAATTAAACTTCTCTAAAATGGATTATACCTTATTTTATGGTTCTGGTTTTGAAATCATGCTTATATTTACACAGTTGAAAATGTTATATCAAAACCAACCCCTGAAAGTAGTGATTATAAGAACCTGAAACAAGTGAACCAAACTGTATGTTGAGTAGGTGGCAATGACATGGGGAAGGTTCATTTCAAGGGGCTGTAAACCATAGTATTTTGACTACATTCTAAGGACAAAAAAGAAAACCACAAAGAAATTTTAAAATGCATTCAGGGGGTTGTTTAGCCCTGGAAATGTTTTTATTGTTATTTGGAAACTATTGTATATATTGAAATAAAGCTAATGAATTATGTTAATGTTTTCATGAGCTGAGATACTTTCAGAGGAAGGGAAAAAAGCTTTATTGAAACCCAGAAATTTAAAAATACTGGAATCTTTCATTTGAATTGGTGAAAATATCACCCTGAACTTGGGAATAATGTTTATTTTTCTTAAAAAAAAAAAACATATTTTTCACTTGTTCCATTAAAAAAAAATCCTAGAAGCAATGAACACCTGGAAACTATGAACACTTCTGGTGCCCAGACTGCGGTTTAAAAATATATATTTCCCATTAAAAGGAACCAAGACTCTTCAGAAAACTGCTGATTCCAGGTCTGAAGCAGGAAATGCACAAGATGTATTCGGAGCGTATTGTGCTTTCAAGCAAAGAAATTATCAGGAACACTGGGCAGTGTCAAATGAACACAGGAGCTACCCTGAAGGAGTTCCCATTGGCCCTCGTTGGGAGAGCTCCAGTACGGAACAATACTTGCTGTGAATGGAACATGTTAAAAAAATATTTAAAAACCAATGAATTTATGATGATGTTTAAAAAAAAAAAAAGCTAAAACGCAGCAGTCACTTCTGGAGTTCACTAGAATACCAACTCATTCTGCTGAATATTGATAAGATAAAAAGACTAGAGCATTTATTCTGCCTTTCCTGTAAGGACCAAATTTTAAGGCAGCCAAACAGCTGATGAAGAAAAGTTCTCCTGAACAGAGGAAGGAGAAACTGCAGACCTAAAAAAAAAAAAAAGAGTCTGTTTTTGAAATTGCAACACAAAGGGATAGATGGAGGCAATGATAAGGAATGGCTGCTAATCAGTAGGTGAAAAGTTGGCGTGTGGGAAGGGTGGGGTCAGAGTAGATGGGCCTGGCAGCCCTGAACACCGGGATCACTCTGAGCGTTGCTGAGAGGGTGACATCCAGGCATCCTGTTTTTCTTCTTGTGATATCAATGGGAAGAAAGCACCGAGTGGGAAAAAAAAAAAAAAAACCAAAAAACAAAAAACCAACGATTCTGAATCATTCACAGCGAATGTGCAGGGAATATGCGAGATAAAGAAACATGCAGAAGGCACTCTGAAATTCCAGTCGGTCAGCTCCAGACTATGGGACAGTATAAGACCGAGGGCCCCATTTCTTCAACAAATAAATGGCGTAGAAAGGAGTGGGATAGATCAAAAGAAGCTTAGGAGACCTATCTATTCATGAAAAGTAACATTTGGTTCTTGTTTATTCTTTGATTCACACAAACCAATTATAAAAATACAGTTTTGATAACTGGAGAAAATTGAACACAGTCTTATAGTAGGTGTTAATGAATTATTTATTAATCTTGTTAGATATGATAATAATGCTGTGGTTGTGCTAACAAATAACCATTAGCTACGAGAGATAGAGAGATACGTACTCAAGCATCTGGAGGTAAAACGGTGTGCTATGTGGGATTAAAATTCTCCGAAGAAATTAAGATTTGGGTAGGCACAGGGAAAGATGAAACCAGAGGTAGCGGAAAGTGAATAGTTGTAATCTAGTGAGTAGGCTTATGAATTCATTAAATCTCACCTTCCATGCAATGTATGAACCTCTCTGAAATAGGTTGGTGCCTTTGGGCTATTAATAGGAATGTAACTTTTTATAGTGTTACCATAATCAAAGAAATAGAGGTGTTTCACAGGGACTAGGTTTTTGCCATGTTGTGTGTTTGTGCATCTGTGTATATAATGTTAACATGTCCTTGACTACACATCTGCAATCATTGCTAGTACAGTTGTATGGCATTCTTTTCTAATTCTACTCCCACATAGTTATCCATTTGACAAGTAAATTTGAGTGCCTGCTGTGTACTAGTCACTGCCCTAGGCGCTGTGGATAAAGAAGTGGACTTGAGAGACAAGGTCCTTGCCTTCACGGACATTAAACCAAAGAATAAACACAATTATTTTAAAGGATAACTAGAAGGGGGAATAGGGAGGGGTGTGTAGTATTAGGATAGTCAGAGGAAGCCAGTCGTGGGAAACTAAATTTGAGTGGAGTCCAGAATGACATGGAATTAGCCAAGTGAATAGATAGGGAGAGGAGTTCCCAGCAGAGAGCACAGTAGGTGCAAAAGTTGTGGGAAAATAAAACCTAGCTTAAGGTATCCAAGGGGGGAACCAAACAAGCAAACAAACAAACAAAAAAGAATGCCAGCAGGGCTGAAGTATACTGGGCTGGGAGATTAGCAGTACTAGTGAGGTCAAGGAGAAAGTGAAGGTCAAGGGGTAACAGGTAGGGTAACCCGGCATCTTGGTTTGGTGATGTGGTCTCAGTGTGTGCCTGCTGTCTCTCTGTGATGACTAAGAGGACCCCCTTCTTCTCACAAGGAAGAAACCATCCTAAATTCTTGCTATTTGACTGGAATAATTAGTGTATACCTGTTAGGTCTCAGTTGTATCAACTACAAAATGGGAGTGGAGTGTTCCTTTTCAGATCTGCGGCTTTCAAGATAGGACTATCAATGATTTGAAAATAGGAGCCAAAATAATGGGAGTGGCATGTGAAGGTAAGGGGTGGGTGAGAAGGAGGAGTGGGATGGGGAGGTGGCAGAGAGAGGAGAAGTGGGTAGAGGAAAGGAGAGGTAGAGAAAGGGGGTTGGGGAGGGAAGGAAAGAAGGAAGAGGAGGGGAAGAGAAAAGCTAGGGAAGGGATTTGAGATTGAGGCTAAGGAGATGACATAGGGTTTTTAGTTGCACGCAACAGAAATTAGTTTGGTTTATTTAAGCAGAAATATAATTTATCCCTGAGTGAGCTTGGAGGTTTTAGCCAGAAGTATCCTCCACTTTGCACTGCCCAACATCAAACCAAGCAGAACTGGGCTTACATAGGCACTGATGCCACCATTTCTAGGCACAGACTCTCAGGCAATGAACCATGACGCTCATCATGCTAGAAACTGACCAGGGGTCTTGCCATCCCAGCCTGAAGTATACATTCTGCATCATCGTTCCCACACCAGCCTTCTCCGGAAGGGAGAAGTGCCCATCTCATGGGCACATGCCAAGTGTCTTGGCTTCAGGAAGACTGAGGAAGCCATTTTTCAAGTTCTTTCCTAGGAGGAGGTCTCTGTCTCCCACCAATAAGCGTAAGGAGCATTCCTCCACACAAGAAAGAGATTGGATGCCGGGTGTAAGAGGAAGAATGACATTTACTCATTACGAGAAGAACAGATTGCATTCAGTGATACATTAGCTTTGTGGTAAAAATGTATCATTGTAAAAAATAGTAACATCATAACCTAGAATTAGGTAATAAGCTTCTCATTTCTGTTATTTTCCAGGGATCCTTTAGTCTGGTGTCTGGGAGAGAGGACAGACCCGGGTAAGCGCCTTCCTCTGCTCCACAGCAAGACTAAAGATACCAAAGAGCTCTTTAGCTAAAAGCAGCTGGAAAACAGCAAGGCCGGAAGCTCAAGTTGGGAGGGAAGAGAGCCACGGCTCTTGAGAGCAGGCTAAACTTCTCCTTTAAGTTTCTTGTCCAGAGAGAAACAGGAAGCACACTTCCTTATCAGCCAAAGCAGAATGAGTCCTTTTGGAGAAGCCCCACCCCTGGGAGTGAACTTTCCCCCGTCCATACGGGTGTGGAGCTCATTTGTGCTCTAATCGAATCTTTTACAGCAACACAGCTGGGAGACCCACATCTCACTTCCTTGATAGCCTACGGTCTGCAGTTCGTTTTGCCAAGCCAAAAGGTGACTTAAAGAGGGAAAAATAACCATAACTACATCCTCAAAGGAACCAAACCAGACCGGCTATCTGACGTTTGGGCCTGGCAATTTAGTAATTGGGATCCTGCTGCTCAGAATCATTTCTCTGGACCTAAAACTTAATTTCTTTTGAGGTAATTTATAATCATGGAAACCACACAGATCCCTGAGGTCAGGGAGCCACAGAGAGACCACATCCTTTGTTTTCATTTCTCAGCTCCAAGTATCTTAAGCTGCGCATGGTGCTGGTTTCCAAGATGTACAAATCATCCCCAGTGGCTGGGTTGTGTAAGAATGTTTCAACTGGCATGGCGCCTGCTCCATCAGTACAAATGGCTTCACTATTTTCTGATTAACCAAAGGATCGTCCTACGTGGCTCTCACAAAACCATGTCTAGTCCTGAGCTGGCAGGAGGAGACCTGCAAATGTGCTGCGTTTGGGAATCGCCTGATGGTGGCGCTCTGCAGGGGCTGGTCCTCCCACTCTGAACGGGGAGCAACTTCTGCAAACTAGAGTCCCGATACTCAACAGGAAGTGCTCTTCAGAGCACCTGCCTTCACTTCCTCTCCAGCAACACATCAGGCAGCACCCTTGGAGTAGCCTTTGCCTGCCTCCAGCACAGATGTTCTCATTCAGACACACATGGGAGCCTCTCCTTCCGCACAGCGCTCAGTGTGGTTGCCTGACAACCCTTACAGACTCTCTGGACACGCACATCAGCAGTGACTTGCATCAGGCCTTTCGGTTCATTCCTTTCTAGAAAGGTATCATAGGTGTAAAGAGATCTTAAAGACTGGTCAGAAGTCTAGTATTTACAGAATTCATGTCAAATACCAGCAATTTAATAGGGGTATAACGTGGTGTGGTTTATTCCTGAGTTAGAGTTGGTTTGTTTTCCCCAAGATCAGCCCTACCTAATTAAGAATTCCCTTTGGAATTTAGAGACTAATCCTTAAAGGGATGGGAAACAGGTCATTTATATCGAAAGAGTTCAGATTTGAATGGCATGGATTGACTGGTTTAAGAGGTTAAAACTTTGGGAGGAATTTTTATCTAAAACTATTCCATGTGTGAGCATTGGGCTGAATTTAAACATAGATGAAAACTCTGACTTTTTTCTTTCTTTTCTGTTTGTTGTTGTCAGTTTTGTTTCAAAAATTTTGCTACTTGTTTGGAGATGTCTACCTTGGCAAGTCCAGGAAAGTTTTGTATTGGCTGACAGTGAAAGAGATTAATGCAGAAAAAGTCAAGCACTATTAATTCACTCTTGGAGCTTACCATGTGACAGGAGAAATCAGTGGTATTAGAATTACTATTATTTTATTTGGGGCAATTGTGGAATAGGACATATGGGAGCAAAAGAGATAGAGGGTGAAAGAGATTGAAAGAGAAAGAGAGGCAGAGATTGAGAAGAGGAAGTATTTGCTGATATTCCAGAATTACAATATGGGGGATACTCGGTTTCAAAATGTCTTCATCCTTGGAAGGCTAAGTAGGACCCAAGGAGAGTGCCTGAAAGAAGGAAGAATTCGTTGTCCACCTGGACCATGCCAAGCCTTAAGGAAGAAAGGTTTTCTGATTTGATTTCTTTCATTTCTCTTTGCTCCATCATAGATGAAGTGCTTGGGTGAGGTCTAGAGAAATTTAATCCTTGGAAGGTCATGGAGGAGACTGGAGCAGCATCTCCTAGTGTCTAGGCCACTTGCTCAAGGGACCCTTGAGTTTTTTAAGATGTCTGGTTCATCTTTTGAAGATAGAATACCAGGAATGGATTTGTGCCTGAAAGTCAAAGACAAACTAGTAAAATTGTATGTGTTCATCTGGAGGGTTTTGTTTGTTTGTTTGTTTGTTTTGTTTTTTAAGATTTTATCTATTTATTTTAGAGAAAGAGTGCATACACACAAGCAGGGGGAAGGGCGGAGGGGGAAGAGAAGGGAGAGCAAGAATCTTAAGCAGGTTCCATGCTTAGTGTAGAGCCCGATACAGGGCTCTATCGCGAGATCATGATGGGAGCTGACACCAAGAGCCGGGCACTTAACCAACTGCGCCACACAGGTGCCCCTGAAGTTCTTTATGTAGTGCAAACCAAGAACACCAGAGTGACAGTGGGAAATCAGTAATTTCGGTTCTTGGCCTCATGTCTTTCATGGGCAACTAATGTGCTTCTGACAGTATCTCTGCCTTAAGTGTACCTGTTCTGCCTTACAGGGGCATGTGTAACAAATACTACCAGCACAGACCGAATTCTTGATCATGTGGAAAAACATTAAGGAGCTTTCTCACCTAGTGATCTTGAGGTACAAATACATATCTGCAATGGAAGCACACAGCCAAAATAAGTCATGTCCTCCCTGAGTATATGACACAGATGTTGAATGCTGAAAAAAAGCTGCCAGCAATAACTCAGAGAATCACAGACACTTGGAACGGGTAACTCAAGAGCTTTTATTCTGCAACTAATAAAAACAGCTAAAGGATTTGCTTTCCATCAGACGTGAGAGGACGTTCTTCTGCATTGATATGCCTGTTGCTCACTGATTTCGGCTCTAAGCTCTAATACATTTTCAAACACATGGCGTCCCTTTGGTTTTTAACTGTGTGGTGTAGACCAGAGGTTGCGAGATGAAGGGCCTCGTGTGTCTTCCTTGACTCATTCAATTTTATTAAATTTTTTAGATTATTTATTAATTTGACAGCGAGATCACAAGTAGGCAGAGAGGCAGGCAGAGAGAAAGGGGGAAGCAGGCTCCCTGCTGAGCAGAGAGCCCGATGGGGGACTTGATCACAGGACCCTGAGATCATGACCTGAACTGAAGGCGGAGGCTTAACCCACTGAGCCATCCAGGCGCCCCATACTCACCCAATTTTAAAGAAGTTAAGCTAACGCTTTAAAATTGGGAGATTTTACTTAAAAATCTGGATTCCCACCTTTCCTTGAAAAACTGGAAGAGAGGGAGAGTGAGCTTACATACTTCCATGCGACAATGATGTCTTGGGCTGAGAAGCAGCTGACCCCATTAGACAGGACATGAGCTTTCTAGGACAGCATTTGATCCCTTGCTCTGAGTCTCTAACAATGAGGCTGGAAACAGTTGCCAATCACTATACCAGCACAGTCAGGCTTTTGTTGTTGTTCTCTTAGCACTGGAAATATTTCTCTGCAGCTCATGTCTATCCATTTTGGGGTAACAAATGACATGTCATGCCAACGCAACCGTGTATTTAAAGAAAAATGGAGAGTAGTGTTTTTCAGGGAAATATAAAATAGTTCTACACGTTTACTAGGCAAGCCCTTTGGTCCCTGTAGGCTTTTGAGTTCTTTAAAGCCTGAGGCAGGGTTTGTCATAGGTTGTATTTTATCTTTGAACGCCCACTGCTCCTGGAATGCCTACGATCAGATAAGTTGTCAAGGTGGCTTAGAATATCACAGTGGGCAGGAGAAAGTCATACCCAGCACTCAAGGACTTTGAATGGGTTTTGAATTTCTTCCTGCTCTTCATAGTCCCTATCTCTTAAATTACAGAATTGTGCTTTATGTTTTCATGGAGTATATGAGTCCACATAATACAGGCTCAAAACAGTGAAATGTTCAGCATACATAAAAAAATAAACTTACATTGTGCTAACTCAATAGCTGTTATGTTTTTGCCCTTAACATTTGCCCTGGGCACTTAAATAAGGAATAAGAAAATGGAAGTATGATACAAGATTTTCCAGCATCACATTAATGAAAGTTTGGGGTTCTTTGGGGGGGGGAGGGAGGGCAATTTAGTCAAAACAAACTCCTTCCTCTACAACTTCTCTGAAAACCTCCCAAAAGTATGGGATGATCCACAATTTCAATTGCAATTTTTTTTTTCTATAAGAGTTATTTTCTTGTCCCATGCCATTGTCTGAAAGCTTTAAACATTTTTTGTTGTGTTAAAATGACGGTAGTATATTAATTGTAGTTTTAAAGCCTAGAATATAAAAAATTCCTATTTTAACTTCTCTGATAAATTATAACACAAAAGGATTTAAAGTAAAGTTTCTCTTGGCTGTGTCCACCAGACAATGAGCTGGGGAAATCAAAGGGACCTTTTAGAATTAGAATAATGGAAGACTGAAAGACAAGAACATTCCTTTTCTTGGTATTTAAAATCATAAGTTAGCAGATGAGCCATGAACAAACAGTACATTTGTAAGACACACACACACACACACACACACACACACGCACACTCACACTATGGGACTTGCATCCATGGCCATTATGAGACTCAGCTGCTTGTGGATGTGAGGCTGGGTCTGTGCAGGGCACATGTTATTCAGCGTATCTCCAAGACTGCCATTTGTGTATTGCTGTTATTTAGAAATACATGTACCAGCACACTGTTCTGTCTGCCGTAAGTTGTGCATATATATAACATATCATTTGTCTAGCAAGGCCAGGAGAGTGACTGTCTTCCACTTTCTCCTGTAATGAGTGCAAAGGGTGGCTTTCCTCCAGCCTCTTGCTTACTCTCCTATGATCTCATTTGTTTTCCATATTTCTTGTTTTCAAGCCTAATGCAGATAAGGCCAAGGATGTTAATAGTGCTGAGGATGTTACAAAAGTACCAAGGGGGAAAGATACATTGTGTTAAAATGCAAGTTGACCCAAAGGTCAGCACCTTCAGGGATTTGGTTAGTTAGGAATTTGGGGCAGGACTGCCAAATAAAGCTGTACGCTCCATGCGGATGACCAGTCCTCAACCAGTGATGAGGGTTGGGGCTGAAACACAGCTCTGCTTTGCTCACCCAGCTCCCCGTAGCGGGGTACTTCCGCTGGGGAAGGGTGCTTCCCCTTGGCACAAGGGTGCTTCTGTTGCCTTGCCATTTCCTGGGAGGGGCTGCATATGCTCCGAGGGGTCACGTTTTCTTACTCATCTCCCCAGTACTCTTCTTTTTAATATACACAAAAGTGCCCTGTGGGCTAGATCTGTTCCTAATGTGGGAAAGTCCCTTAGTATCTTCTGGTACACCACAGACTGCCCATGACCTTGGAGAATGTGGCTGACTTAAAGGTACATCCCTAGAAGAAAAAGGAGTTCTGAAAAATAGTATTGCTTCAGGAAATATTTAGAAAACCTAGTGACCTGAAAATGTAGAATGTTGGAATACGTTTCCATAGGGATGGTACTGTAATGATGACCCCCAGACCTGATTCAGTGAAGGATTCCCCCCTGCATCACAACCACTCCTCACCAGGCCGCTGTCCCTGTTGTCCCCTTGCTGTCAATACGCCACCTCCCGTAATAGGGGATATCTGCAGCTGGATGAGGTTCTGGAAGAAGTGTGCTCCAAAGTGCTCCAAATTACCTGTTGAAGGGGAAAAAGATTGCAGGTTCCATCCTGTGAATTAAGCAGTTGCTGCCACTAACAGGTACTTCTGAAATGTAAAGACTGCTTTTCAAGATGCAGTCATTGCACAAAACATTTCCAGTAAATGGGAAAAGAAAATGAGAAAATGCTCCTCCCTCCCCACCACCTGACACATTTCTGGTTCTCAGTAGTGCCAGTAACAGTCTTTGGGGTGCAGAACTACAGTTCACACCTTCTTCAGAAATTGTGTTCAAGTGTCCTTCTCATGTGCGTGTGATCCTGCTGTCACATTAATATTCTCAGTGGCTGGAAATGTTTATGCATGCCAACTTTTTCTGTGGTAGGCTCTAGAAACTACTACAGGGAGGGAGGGGGATGGCAGAGCTTCCAGACTGAAAGTAGGCCCAGCCTTTCTGGGGACACTTGCCCAGCTTTGGTCATCTGTGCCAATTCTAGTGAGAGCTGTTTGTCCTTCCTGTGTGCTTCCTTGAGTACAAAAATATGGCCAGAAATCAAGGGAAGTTTTCTTCCGAATTGTACAAGTGCTTCTTTGAGAACTGTTTTAAGAGTTAAAGCAGTCCAAGTCCCCACATGGGTTTGGAGCACAAAGCTTCTCGGGAACAGTGTGTTCAGAAATGTGTTTTTAAATTGTAAAACTGACCACCTGCATCTTCCATGGCGTCCTGGGGAGGAGGAGTAGGAAGTGGGGGGTGGGGGGAGAATGATAAGGGAGGGACAGACTTCCAGGCATCACTATGCTGGATAGCCTTAAGAAAGACAGGGACTAAAAGGTTTATACGAGTATGCATGTATGTGATGGAAAGCGTGGATGTGGGTGGGAATTTTAAGGTGTAGAGTTAGCTCTTTATAAGGAGCAGTTTTATGTCAACTGAGGAAATTTGCATACGGATTTTGTATTAGCTAATATTAGAGAATTGTGACATTTGCTAAATGTGGTAATATTATCTTGAACAAGTAAATAGTCTCTAAAGAAGTGGATGAATTTTTTTGTTTTGGAGTTTTTAGAGGTAGAATTTCATGTTTGCAAAATATTTTAAATACTTGCACATAAAAGTAGTAATCAAAACAAGTTGGGAGAGAAAAGAAGTTTAAGAACATAAATGTCAATCATTAAAATATAGATAACTGTGACATAATTCAGTTTTGTAACAACATGTGGATATATAAACCAGAATTGTTAAACATTTTGGTAATTTTGGGGGGTAATTTTGGTAATCTTTTTTTTTAAGATTTTATTTATTTATTTGTCAAAGAGAGAGGCAAAGAGAGAGAGAGCACAAGCAGGAGGGGTGCCAGAGGGAGAAGCAGCTTCCCCACTGAGCAAGGAGCCTGATGCGGACTCCATCCCAGGACCCTGGGATCATGACCTGAATCAAAGACAGACGCTAACTGACTGAGCCACCCAGGTATTCCACAGTAAATTGTATCTTGAAGAAACTACAGTAAGAAATAGCCCACTGGTAACGGAGTTAGCAGAGCATAATATCTTTAGGTAGAAAGATTGGTGTCCACATTTCTCTGCAACTTGGGTTTGCACAAAGCCACGCTCATAGTGGCAGATGTCTGTGAATGAATGAAACCGTTACAAGGCTTACTCTAACTCTCAACCTCTTACCCTGGTGACCACATCTGCTAAGATCTTTCACACACGTTTTCCCATCTTCTTTCACTCTGTCCCTTGTAGGTGAAATTTCAAAGCTCTTTACCTCTCAAGGCAAAATCAGAGATCCTGCTGAGCCCAAAGAAAGCATCTTCCTCATGGCGTTGTTCAGTAAAAATATATAGGTCAGGATTCTGGGGGTAGAAATATTGCATGTAAATGCTCTTCTCTGGGCTTCTTATGCATTGCTAGCAAGCTTGTATTATACATGAACTAATTAATGCTTTTTAATAATAATTATACTAAGCCTCTTATTTCAATTAAACCCTGCATGTCATGTTTTTCACCTGAAGAAAAATAAACTGGAAGGCGGCATTTAACCATCTCAAGTTCTCTGTCCTTCAGCCATATAGCAAAAGTCTAGTATCTCTGTCTTTCTTCCTTCCTTGTTTCCTCTCACAAACATTTCCTGACTACCTGGTAGAAAGTAGAAAGCCCAAAACTAGATTTTGGAGGGGGAGAAAAAAAAAAAGCAGCAACAAACACTGCCATTGCTTTCACAGAACTTAATGTCTGGTAAGGGATTCTGCTGCCAAAATGCAAGATATAATTTGTAAGGCTTATTTCTGAGCCCTCACCTCCCTCCTGCATTTGTGGTTAGCTTGAACCTTGTATTTTGTAAAAACGGGACATGTTTCTATTGATGTTAATTCTTTTTTTCCACCCCCAGTTTCTGGCTGCTGGTCAGAGTGGAGGAGCCAGAGTATCCCAGGATGGACCGCTGCTGTTGTGTCTCTGGGCCTTGCCGGAAGGGGAGAATCTGGGAGCCGCCCAAAGAAGCTGCTATGATGTAAGCCTTCCAAATGTAGCTTTGCAGAAGAAACAGATATATTTGAAAGTTGTGGTGACCAAGGGACTAAGTCTTCTATCTAAGGATGAGCCTAAAGCTTTAGAGTCCTGCATTAAAAACATATCCATACGGAGAGGATTAATGATACAATCCTACTTTTCTTTGCCATTGTGATTTAATTTTTAAAAATTATGAACTTCCCTGAATCATAACTCCTATCCTTACCCTTATGGGCAAAATCATGCTGCATTTCAAAAATCAGGACTTCAGACACACCTAACCCATCCCGACTTTCAGGATCCCACTCTCATTTGGGATCCTCCTCCATGGTCCCCCTTTGGAGAGTTCCGTCACATGCGATTCCACTGGGCAGGGCTGCTGGTCGAATTGCCAAGGACACGCATCACAGTTGTTGCTCTGACATGCCCGATGCAGTCAGAGGTCCATTGCGTTTTCTCCAGGCCTAGTCTCTGCATGGTGCTCAGGGGATGCTGAAGACCTTTACGTGTGCTAAGGCCTCATGCTTGTCCCTGAAGATGTGCAGGTTCATAACTTTGTTGACAGTTACAGAATTACATATTATACATAGGTGCTATACATGCACATCCATATAGTGGAATGGAATATAGCCATAAAAATGATGCTGTATAATAATGAGTATCTTTCCTGGACAAGGTGGTTAGAATTGCATTCAATTTTTCTTATGTATTTGTATCCATGTCCTGTTGTTTATGGATCCTCCTGGAAGTTGTTAGGAGTTCCTAAGTTCTGGGACCTTAGAGTTTTTCATAATCCCTAACGTCACTGCACTGGAAATGTTAGTACATCTAGTGAAGGGGAGAAGGATATTCTTTTACTAATGATGTGGTGAAATCAGCTTGTTAAGAAATTTTAGTCAAGAGTTCCAGTTGCAAGAGGTTTACTTTCAATTCAGAGCTTAGTGTAACAGAGTAAACTTTGCTAGTATGCTGCTATTGGTTTATTACCAATAGTTCAAATTAAGTTATGTTAAGTATTGACAAATTAAATTATATCTTTTATTTTTTTTATTTTTTAAAGATTCTATTTATTTGACACACACACACAGAGAGAGAGAGAGAGAGCACAAGGCGGGGGAGCAGCAGCGAGAGGGAGAGGGAAAAGCAGGCTCCCCGTTGAACAGAGAGCTCGATGTGGGGCTCCATCCCAGGACCCTGGAATCATGACCTTAGCTGAAGGCAGATGCTTAACCATCACCCAGGTGCCCCAAATTATATCCTTTAGCTCTATATGGGCAAGGAGAAAAATTACTATTAAATTACTTTATATATATTATCATTCATATTTTATCATAAGACTTTCCTTTCTCAATTCTTTTTTTTTCTTTTAAGATTTTTACTTATTTATTTGACAGACAGAGATCACAAGTAGACAGAGAGGCAGGCAGAGAGAGAGGAAGGGAAGCAGGCTCCCCACTGAGCAGAGAGCCTGATGCAGGGCTCAATCCCAGGATCCTGGGATCATGACCTGAGCCGAAGGTAGAGGCTTTAACCCACTGAGTCACCAGGCACCCCTTCCCTTTCTCAATTCTTGATTGCATATACCAGTTAGCATTAAAAAAAAAAAATAGTTCACTTGAGGCTAGAGGAGAATATCAAAAGATTGAAAGTCTTCAATTTTTTTTTATTTCATTTTTATTCGTGTTTTCAAAGTGAGAGAGAGCTAAAAGTGGAGGTCAGGAGGTAGGGAGGGAAATGTAGGAGGGACAGAAAAGAGGAAAGATGGAGAAACAAAAATGCCTTCTATAAAGAGTAGGAAAACTCACAGTTCTTTTTTTCTGGAGCTTCTCTCTGACCCCAGATTGTTCTTACAGTGTTTTCACTAACATGGTCGTTTGGAAAGGATAAGAATTCATATCTGAAAATGAGACTTTCCTTCTTGAGTTGATTTGGTGGCTAAGATGCAGCTCTTACACTCAGCTAGCTCACCGAGATGAGCAGGGGAGTCTTCCAAATACCATATTGAGGACTTGACCTCTCTCTACATTAGATTTACACTTACAAACCGTGACTCAGATGACCAGAAATCTAGAGTGCTTTTACTTCCCCAGTAACGAACCTGACTTGCTCACAGTCCTTATGGCTGCTCTGTGATGACGTCCACTATCTACACTTGGGGGTAAGTCAGTCTCTCTTTGTTTACAACAGCCTCTTGGGGCACCTGGGTGGCCCAGTTCATTGAGCATCCAACTCTTGATTTCAGTTCAGGTCGTGACCTCATGGTTGTGAGATTGAGCCCCGTGTTGGGCTCCACACACAATGTGGAGTCTGCTTGAGGTTCTCTCTCCCTCTCCCTCTGCCCATCCTGCTTGTGCTCTCTTTTTGTCTCTAAAATAAATAAGTACATCTTAAAAAAAAAAAAAAATCAAACAAAAAAACAACAGCCTCTTTCAGGTAATTGTACAGTCAATTCAGGGTATCACCTAGCCAGCTGAAGCTTGACCTCATAGGAAAAGTGGTCTCTTCTCCACAGTTCACCCTTCCTTCTCCCAGCGTGGTATCTGGATGAGAAAAGAAGTTTCACAGGAGCCGGGCTGAGGGTAGGTGTATCTCTGCCTATTGTTCTTTTGTCCTCTCTGGTCTCTGTGCAGATACTGCATTCCACAGTAGCTCTAAGATTGGCCTCTACTTGCCATGTATCTGCTGCTGACATATGCCATTCTCTCCTTCCCCGACCATGTCCAACAGAGGTGTAGAGCAGCATGAATAATTTGAGGAAAGAAAAAAAAATGACATAAAATTTTTAAATTTTATCTTACCACAACTCATTTGGGTTTAGTTTTTCCTTTCCACAAAAGAAGTTTTTTCACAGAGAACAGATGGCTTCTATATTGAGGGGATGATAGAAACATGACCCTATTATTTTCTTCTTTGAATATCAACAACACGCAAATATGCTAGTATTTCTTTCTATGAATAAATGCAAAGGTACATTTTATTTCCTAACCAAAATTTCTATAAAGCATCTTAAAATTGTTTATAATCCTACTCATAATTACACACAAATGGATACAAAATTCACTAATTTATTTTCTCAATAACATTTATGGAGGTTCTTTAGTTGGGGACATTAATATAGATTAGATCACCCTTACTGAATTACAGGGTATTGACAGAAAGCAGTTGTCCAAAAAAACAAAACAAAACAAAACAAAACAAAACAAAAAAAAAACCAAACTCTTGGAATAAAATAAAATGTTATGATGGGGGGATATACAGAGCTGACAGAGCACTGGGCAAGGGGAACACAATTGAGTTTGAAACTGGAAGGACATAAGAGAGAAAATCTCTCTATGCCGAAGAGAAAATAACGTGTGAGAGGCCTTGAGACTGGAAAGATCATACAAGAGAAACCAATTGCCTCATCACAGCTAATGAATAGTCGTAACCCGAAATAGGACTGGAGAGAGGCCAGCACTGGACCTTAGGGCAGGTTTAGGATTTTGGAATTAATCCCAAGAGTGGTGGGAAGCCATTTTCCAGTCTTAAATTAGATGCTTACTAAAACCAGAGATCTTGTGGAAATGTTTTAGATTGTACGAGGTCCTGAGTAGCTACGGGAGATCAGCAATTCAGGTGACAGCTGATGGCAGAAGACAAAAAGAAGATTCAGGAGACATTAAGAAAGCAAACTCAAGAAGATCTGGTGATGGATGAGATAGGAGAGTGACGGGAATGGGAGAATCAATGATGACCCCCATTCCTCTCTTCTGTGGATGGTACACCATTTAAGGGAATATGGGATGAAAAAGAGAGGGAGCAAGGTGGGGATGGGGAAGAGAGAAAGAGTTTTGTATTGGATATATTCATTTTGAGGAGTCTGGGGGAATCTATGTGGTTATTTCCAGGAAACAATGGACTATACAGGACTAGTGTTCAGTAAGAAGAATTGAGTTGGAAGTGCTTGTTCAAAGTGTCCCATATTCTTGGGCACTAAAGCACTGGGAAAGGATGTGATAGCCTAGGAAGAAAATGTAAAACTAGAAGGGGCCTAAAATCAAGGAGTGCCTGGGTGGCTAAGTCCTTAAGCATCTGCCTTCGACTCAGGTCATGATCCTGGGGTCCTGGGATGGAGCCCCACACTCTCCCTCTCCCCCTGTTTGTGTTCCCTCTCTTGCTCTGTCTCTCTCTGTCAGATATAAATAAATAAAATCTTAAAAAAGAAGAAGAAGATGAGGCCTAAAATCAAGACCTGAGGAAATATGCCATTTAAGACTTTGGGAAGTCTTTGAGGACTTTGAGTCTTTCGGACTTCGAGAAGAAAAGGCCAAAATACGTAGATAGATGGAAGGCAGAGAAGCCAAGGAAAAAGAGAATTTTGAAAAGTAGAGAGTCATCGAATTCTCCAATGTTATTGAGAAAACAAGTAATACGGCTTTCTAGAAATGACCGTTGACAGATTTGATAGGAATTTTGGTGGGGTGCTATCTCCAGAAGACCTTTTAGATTGAAGGAAAGTGAAGAGAGGAGGGAGTGGGAAAACATACACTGCCTGTAGCCACTTACTCAGAAAACCTGTCTGGTGTTGACATTTGTCCATGTGGCCCAAAAGGCCTGCCCTGGATAAAAGAATGCAAGCTCTTATAAAAGAGACAATTTTATGGGCATTCACAAAGCCCCACGGCTGAGAGTGCTGAAGTCGGCTAAATCTGTCGAGACTGTTTTGCTGAGTATAGCCGGAGTGAAATCTGGACAAACATCGGGGTTTGTCTTTCTGTTTGGCTTTCTGGTTTGAGTGGTCTGAGGGCTTGCTAGGGTCCCGCTTTAACCCCAGCTGGGCCACTGGTGCTCCAACTTTGTGCCAGGCGTGCTTGCCAGCCAGCCTTCGAGCTGCTGAAGCATCAGGCCAACTGAGATGGCCACTCGGTCCCGCTCTTTTACGGCCCTAATGGCAACCCCCTGGCACTGCCTGGGGCTTTCACCTCATTGTCATTTCAGCAAGTGAAACAAAATTCAAAGTAGGGTAAGGTTCCCAGATAGAAACTGAGCCTTCTCTACAAACTCTGAGTTTGTAATTAGGGTAGACTTTTTACCGGGAGCCTGGCCACTTAAAATAATTTCTGAAACAAAGCTGGTATAAATAAAATAGATACACGTGTCCTTCAGTGTAGGTGTTTTAGAACTGCCTTGACTCTATCATGATAAAAGGATGGTTTTTGAAGAGTCTCCTAACACCTAACTTACTTTAGAGTAAACAAATGGCTTAGAATACTGGTGTTAAAAAAAAAAAAAAAAAAACAACTAATCTAAATGAATCTGAATTCCATGAGGGCTTTTTGCAAGTGACCTTTTGCACATGTGAAATGCCTGCTTTGTTTTTGCATTTTGAGCAGTCTGTTTGAACTAGATGGCAAGCCAACCCTTCTTCTCCGGGCCAGCATCACGGTCTGGTTGGCTCTAGGAAACTGCAGTCTCTCGGACACCCACACTCCTCACTGAATTGCTCTCCTCGGAAAACAATGAGGCAATTCATGGTCCAAGTGTCCTCTAGGGACAGAAGACATCAGTCCTGAGCTGAAATCTTCAAATAAGGGAGCCTTTCAATGTTTGTCTAAAACTCCTTTACCCAGCCACAAAAAGAACAGGGGCCATGTGCCGGCTGGGAGAGTGGACTGGGAGAGAAGAACAGGAGGAAAGGAAAGCAGAAACTGCTATTCGTTTTGTCTGAGTCTCTAAACTAAACAGTAAAGCAATATTAATCACGGGCAGAAGTATGTCTTGTTCCAGCAGCGCATAAGATGGCTGGCTGTGGGGCTCGGGACTGCATTTGAATGGAGCGGAGGGAAATCTCAGGGTGTCACACCTCTTCGTGCCTTATCATGCTCAAAGTGGATTAATCTTACCTACGGATAATGGATCTGTTTCTGTAACAAGTTGTGACGGCTAATTGTGCCCTTCCTACACCACACGAAGGGAGGTATTAGTGCCATTGAATATTAAGCCTTGATGACTCAGTGTGCTGAGCTTTCTTTATTTCTAGGACTGGGAGGAGGAAAAAATCAGCACCGGGGCTTTCTCTCTTGGAGTGCTCACAACAAGCCGTACACATACTCTAAGCACTTGTGCTCCATCTAGTCCCGAATCTTAGTTTGTGCTTCGAGTAGACTGACTTATTATTATTATTCCCTACTGTGTGTTGGTCTTTTCGACTAGACGGCGAAACTCGCAAGTAAAGAATGTATATTTCCTTCTATGTGATCTACCATTTTATCCTCAGGACTGGGCACCCCAATGTTTGGACATTTATAGGTGCTCCATAAATAGTTGCTGAGTGAATGAATATTTGAAAGACTCTCCTGCTAATAGAAACAAGTTGATAGTTTCCACTAAACAGAAGTTAATAATCTGGAAATATCTTTATTATTATTATTTTATTTTTCCTGCTTGTCTAACATTTAAACCATTTCCTGAGGCCAGACAATAAAGGCGATCACATCTGTTGGAATTATTACTATATGCAAACAATTGACTAGAAACAATAGTCTTATGCTTCATAAGTCAAAGTGTCATCATATTCACCCACTGCTTTTTAACTGACAGCCTTGAGAAGTGTTTTTACTATAGACTATCAAAGCAGGAAGGACCTCAGAGTTTTCTGAATCTAACTTGCTTTCGTGAGAAAACTGACATCTACACAGGTCAGATGACTGGTGCACAGTGTCCTGGTGACAAAGCCAAGACTACAATTCAGGTCTCCCTCCCAGTGAGGGTGACACCAGGGGCCTACTTTTGCATTTGCAAATGAATAACAAGCACTGAGCCATTCAATCCCTCTCCTAAATCCCCCTACTGCAAGTCAGGACAGAGGCCAGGTCGAAAAAACAACACATGGAGTCCTGGTTCGTGTTAGGATCTGTGCATTTTCCCCATGACTTCTGTGAATAATGTATACACATGTACTCTGTATGTGGTCCCGCGATGAATCAGAGAATTGTGGAATCAGGGTTGGGAAGAATCTTAGGTCCTACCATGCCACACCCCTTCTTGGTCTTGGCTATTACACCTCCAGTGCCTGGGAGCTCAACAGGTACAGCTTCCTGATCTCAGCACATTGTTGGACAGATTTAATAGAATGTTCATTCTTGGGTGCCTATGTGGCTGAGTTGGTTGTCTGCCTTCAGCTCAGGTCATGATCTTGGGGTACTGGGATTGAGCCCTGTGTGGGGCTTCTCGCTCAGTGGGGAGTCTTTTTCTCCCTCTCCCTCTGCCCTTCCCCCTCACTCGTGCTCTCTCTCTCTCAAATAAATAAGTAGAATCTTTATTAAAAAATAGAAAGTTCATTTTTTAGACCAAATGCTACTCTCCCTTATTGATTCAATTTATATCCTTTGGGGCTAGGAAGAACAGATCGAAGCCCTCTTGAGTATGCCAGGACACTCCCTATATGAAGAAATTTCATTTTCTCCCTGTCATCTCTCTTTCAGGATAAATATCTGTCTCTTATATTCTTATTGTCACAGGAACTATGTGACCCAGGAGTAGATACGAGAATGACTCAGCCATTTAGGGTAAAAAGTGGATACCATGTTGTGTCAGCTATTTCAGGAAATTGTGAGATAACAAATAAGTTTGGATGACTGCAGAGTTGAGAAAGTAATCAAAAGATTGACCAAATGTATCTATGAAGCACTGAAAATTGAATGTTTGGCTAACATCTCCAGTTTCTGTGGCTTCACGGATAGAACCAGTAAGCTCTGATGTCCATCTTTAGTTAGCCACCTACTTCTCTTGTTAACAAAACAGAAGTGCATGCAAACTAGAATTAGAACAAGAGTAGAGAAGTTCTGTTGAATTTTGCTGAGCATACAAGTTGAGGGTTGAGCAACAGCCAAAGAACAAATCTGTAAAGGAGAATAAGGCATTAGGGAACACTTTTGTACTTTGGGAAAGAAAGTAAAGTATGAAAAGAACGATCCAAAAAGTAATTGTGATCTTTCCTACATTATGGACTTTTGTAACTGTGCACAGAGCTTTAACAAAGGACAAAGTTTTTCTTCCTCCAACTCACCTCCCCCCAGAGTCTAAATATATGATGGCACAGAAAGCATTATTTGAATGATATGTTTTGATTCAAAAATACAATTAAAGTAGCCTAAAGAGATAAGATTGCTTTCAATAGGGTAAAAATACATTGGATTAGTGCTGTTTGGGGAATTTTTCTTCAAAAGAAAAATTGTTGTTTCCAGGCAGTCTGGCTCGCACTCCTGATGAATTTCCTTCTGAACAAAAATGTTCTGTTTTCTTTTTCTTTCTCTCCTAATGTTTTGGACTCCTAATTCATTTTAACTGTAATTTTAATCACAAAAGCAAAGAACAATGAGGCTCACTCTAAATCTGATTCTGGAGTGAGGTAAAGAAGGCTCCTAACTCAGACTGTGGAAATAAAGTTTGACTGTATTTGTAAAGTTTTATATTCCAAAATATTCAATGTTGTTGCTTATCTTTGTTAAAATCAAACGGATTATTAGCAACCAACATCCAGTAGTATTGATGTTTATAGTCTGATGGTCAGGTAGTTCAGATCTTTCACTTATTATCAGATATCTGATACATAATCAGTTATTGTTGTCAATCACATCAACAGACTAAAGAAGAAAAATCACATCATATAAGTAGATGCAGAAGAAACATTTAACAAAAATCCAACCCATTCATGATAAAAATTCTCAGTAAAGAAGAAATAGAGAGGACATTCCTCACATGGTAAAGAGCATCTACAAAAAACATAGCCAACATCATACTTAATGATGAGAAACGCAGAGCTTTCCCACTAAGATTAAGTACAAGTCAAGGATCTCTCTCATCACTTCCTTCCATACTGGAAATTCTAGCAATGTAATTGGATAAGAAAAGGAAGTTAAAAGTATATAGATTGAGAAGGAAGAAATAAAACTGTCCTTGTTTGCAGATGACATGATTGTTTATGTAGGAAATCCAAAAAGATTAACAAAATAACTCCTGGAACTGATAAGTAATTATAGCAGGGTTGCATAATACAAGGTTGAAATACAAAAGTTAATTTCTTTCCTGTATACTAGCAATGAACAACTAGAACTTGAAATTTAAAACATAATACCATTTATATTAACACTGTTAAGAAATTAATTACTTAGGTATAAATTTAAGAAAATATATAAGACCTATATGAGGAATACTTAAAAACTCTGATGAAAGAAATAAAATAACTAAAATAAATGGAGAGACATTCTATGTTCTTGGGTAGAAAAACTCAATATTGTCAAGATCCTAGTTCTTCCCAAGTGGATCTCTAGGTTCAGTTCAACCTTAACAAACATTCTAGTAAACTTTTTTTTTTTTTGGATATTGGAAAATTGATTCTGAAGTTTATATGTAGAGGCACAAGACTGAGAATAGCCAACACTATATGGAAGAAGAGCAAAGTGGAAGGCTAACATTACCCAACTTTAAGACTTACTATAAAGATACAGCAATCAAGACAGCGTGGTATTGGTAAAGGAATAGGCAAGTCAATGGAACAGATAGACAAGTTTAGACAAGTTTCTAAACCCAGAAATAGACCCACATAAATATAGTCAACTGATTTTTGACAAAGAAGTGATGGCAATATAATGGACAAAACTTTCCAACAAAGGGTGCTGGAACACCTGGACATCCACACGCCAAAAAAATAAAAAGAAAAATCTAGACACAGAACTTACAGTTTTCATAAAAATTAACTCAAAATGGATCGTGGGTCTAAATGTAAAATGCAAAACTGTAAAACTCTTAGAGAACAACATAGGAGAAAATCTAAATGACCTTAGATACAGAAATGACTTTTTAGATACAACACCAAAAGTGTGATCCATGAAAGAAATAATTGATAAGTTGGACTTCATTAAAATTAAAAATTTCTGCTCTGCAAGAGACTAATGTCAAGAGAATGAAAAGATAAGCCATGGGATGAGAAAAATATATTTTAAGAAGACATACCTGGTAAAGGATTATTATCAAAACATATGAAGAACTCTTAAAATTCAACAATTTAAAAAAAAAGCCCAATTATAAAAAAGACCTGATTAAACATCTCACCAAAGAAGACAAACAGATGGAAAATGAACATACGAAAAGATGCTCAATATTATAGTTCACCCACAAAGTACATATTAAAACAACAGTGAGTTAACCCTACACACCTAATAGAATGGCCAGACTCCAGAACACTGATAACACAAATGGTGTGGAGGATGTGGGATGACAGGAAATCTTGCTTATTGCTGGTGGGAATGCAAACTGGTATGGGTACTTTGGAATTCAGTTTGATGGTTTCTTACAAAACTAACTATATGATAACCATAAAATCCAGTAATCATACTCGTTGGTATTTACCCAAAGGAGTTGGAAACTTACGTTGACACAGAATTATTCATAATTGCCCAAACTTTTAAGCATCCAAGATGCCCTTCAGTAGATGAATAAAGAAACTGTGGTACATTCAGACAACGGACTATATTCAGTGCTTAAAAGAAATGCCATCTAAAGGCAGGGAGGAACCCATGGGTTTGCAGGTGTGGGTATAAGGGGTATATGGGAAATCTCTGTACCTTCTGCTCAATATTGCTGTGAACCTGAAACTTCTCTACAATATAAAGCCTATTTTTAAAAAAGGGAAAAATGTAATTCCTGTATCAGTACCTCTCTGTGCAGTTGATGTCTGTATATAAAACACACTAACATATATAATAACCAAGGATGTAATTGCCAGCTGTAACTACTTTTATTTATTTTTTTTTTTTCCACAGAGGGTTTTATTTCTAGTTTGAAGAGGCATGTTGTAGAGTGGAAAGAAGGTAAACTTCCAATTAGGGTGGACCTGAGTTTGAATCTTAGTTTCAGCACTTAGTTGATGGGTGACATTGGATTAATTTCTTAACCCTGCTGGTCTTCATGTTCCAGTCTGTGAAGTGGGGATAAGCAAATCTACTTTGTAAGGTTGTCACAGTGAGGAATAGCAAAAATGTATCTAAAGCCCATGGCACAAGCAGGCACGCACACTGTTATGTGGCATAAGGGCATTCATTGACTCGAGCCAGACCGACTCTCTGATCTTGGGCAAGTTATTTAACATCTCTTGTGCCTCCTTTTCCTCACCCGAAGACTCTGATAACAGGACATAACTCATGAAGCTCTTGTGAAAACCAAAAAAGATAGCAGTCAAGTTACGTAAATTGCTTACCACGTTGCCACACACATGGTAGATGTTGGATAATGTTCGCTGTAATTATTATTGTCTTGGAGTGGAAATGCCTGAAGAGATGAAACGGTGTCCACCATCTTCAGACCTGAACAAAGATGTGGGTCAATGCAGCCCATTGTCAGTCAATGCTGAACTTTTCTTCGTCGATTTTTTTCTTAAACTGCCTTTGAAATCTATTATTTCTCTTTAAGTAGTTCAGGTCAATGTCTTAATTTAGAACTATGCAGATAGAGTGTGCTTGTGTGAGTTGATAAAAATCCCTCTTCCCAAATTAACCTCTCAATGGTGTTTAGCATTAAACCATAATTTGTTTTGCATGTACCAGTGTCCTGATACCAGTTAGAAATAAGACTTCCAGGGACCCCTGAATGACTCAGTGCATTAAGCATCCAACTCTTGATTTCGACCTAGGTCATGATCCCAAGGTGATGGGATTGAGCCCTGCACTGGGCTCTGCGATGAACTTGGAGCCTGCCTGTCTCTCTCCCTCTGCTCCCCCTTCTGCTTCTGTGTGCTCGCTCTCTCTCGCTCAAATAAATAAGTAAATAAATAAAATCTTTGGGAAGAAAAAAGAAATAAGACTTCTAAGTAACACCTAAGATGGTCACGTTTTCTAGTGAGCTATGATACTGTGAAAAAAATCATTAGATCTGGGGTTAAACACATCTAAATTTAGTCATTATTTGCTATTTGATGTGGGGAATGTCACTTATTCTGTGGTCTGATTTCATCATATGCAAAAGGCATGATTGTGGAAAAATGAAATAATGTATCTACACCTATTCTATATATTCTGGAGGGACAAAAAGACACAGATACTTTTGGTAACTTTTGGTGAAGGGACTAATAAAATTTACAGTTCCTATGACAACCTGCTTGAGTTCACATTCTGGCTCTGTTGCTTACTAGCCTGGAGACATTGACAAGTTAATTAACCTCATTATGTCTTGATTTCCTCATCTATGAAATGGAACAGTAACAGCATCTACATTAGGGGGTTGTTGTGGGGATGAAGTAAAGCCAATCACACAAAAAGCTTAGAATAAGTTCTGGCAAAGACAAGTTCTCAATAAATGTTAACCACCATTGTCATTTTTCGGATATAAGATTTAAACACCTACAACCATAAGAAAATGATAGAGTATAATGTAAATGCTGAAAATCGGAGAAGATAACAATCAAATGCCGGAATGAGAAACGCTGGCAATACACCAACATTTTGTGAAAGAATACCATGAAAAATAAGCATCCCAGTTCAGATTTTGATGTGCCAAATCAGCTGAATATCGTATCTCTTAGACATTTCTGCATTTTCTGCATTTGAGAACTGTCCAACAGAGGAGTAGTGTTTGATAAGTTTGCAATCTCTTGGAGCACAGCAAAGAGCACAGATAAGTGTCTTTTTAAGGGTGGAATACAAAGAGAAAACCCAACCTCTGTTTGGGTAGTGGTGGGATATCTAAGTTTGTTAAAATCAAAGCTGTATAGTCATACTAAGTGAGAGTCAATTTACAAACAGAGATGATATTTGAAATTGACTTTTATGTCAAATATTTTTAAATCAACACAGGAAATCATGATTTAAATTATGTTGATAAATTAGTATGCTTATTTTCACATAGGAAACTGGGGTTATTCTTATATTAGTGATACTTCAAGTGAAATAATTTTATTCTATTCCATATGCTATGAAAGCGAATGGAAGAAGGTAAAAGAAAACAAAACAAAAAAACCCACTTTTTTTATGTTCAGTTATTTCCAATATTCTGCTCACTATTTCACTTAGGGTTCTTTAAATGAAAGATACAGATTTTTTAACATTTCGACTATATTGATAGTTAGACTTCAGTGATTTTTTGTGGTATCAGTCAGATTTATAACCTGTATTTAAAGCTTCAGCAAATCCAGAATTTGAACATTTTACAGCAGGTTCCCTTTTTTCCCTTAAGGTAAGAATGATAGTTGATAGTGTCTGCAGCTATGACAGCTGTCAAATGAAAAGAAACCTGGAGACTCTGAGATTATTGTGGCTGAAAAGAAGTTGCTTTTTTCCCACTAAATACCAAGAGTTACTAATCAAAGAATCAATGCATTTGAAATAAAATGATCTGTATTGTTGTACCTGAAAGTAAAATAGATTTAGGCCTCAAATGTGTATTGCAAGAATAAGGTGCTTTTTTTCTTTCAATTATTGTTTGTTTATTTTTTTTCGTCGTGATAAGTACACTCCTTAATCCCCATCACCTATTTCACCCAGCCCACCCCCCGCTCCGCCCTCTGGCAAGCACCAGTTTGTTCTTTGTAGTTAAGGGTCTGTGTCTTGATTTGTCTCTCTTTTTTCCCCCTTCAGTGCAAGAATAAGTTTAATATAATGAGCATGTCAGCCTACTGAGTTTTGAAAATTTTATAACTCACATTTTTTGCTTGTGATTTTTAAACCCTATAAAATGAGCACATAGTTCCCATGACTATTTTTAAATTATAAAATAGATAAAATAAAAAAAATAGCTTAGAGAACAAGACACATAAAATAAAGAGGACTGTGACAGTGCAGGGAATAGTAATATCCATCCATATACCCACAGAACAGATTAAGAAAGAAACAAAAATGCAAAACTGCTAGAGATAACCATGTCATCCATTCCTGATCAGATCCATCCATCCCTTCCCCTTTCCCACCTTCCACACTTCTAACTTCTACTTTTATGGATACTTGTATGATGCATGTTCCTATTCCAAAGCGACCAGTACCATTGCCTCAGAAGCTCTATGTGAATGGCATCATGAATTCTAAGAACATGTTACATCTGGCCATTTTGAAGTTATTCCTTGGGGCTCCTAAGTACTGGTGTGTGATTTCACTCACAGATAATTTACACATAGAAAAATATGTACTTTCCTAAGTTCTTCCTACTTTACTAACTATTGATATGTTTCTTTTTTCTTCATACTACATTTTTTAACCGGTTAATACTTAATAAGACCAGTTACCTGTCTCATACTTTGTAGATCTCATGGATATTTTAGGCAGTGAAATAATGCAAGTATTGAAAGTTTTGTTCTTTTCTTTTCAATTTCCGTATCTTTGATTTCTTCTGGTTTCCTTAGTGCCTGGGCTGACTTTCATTCCAGTGTTGAATAGGAGCAGGGGTAGAGGATAGCCTTTTCTTGTCCCTCCATTTAATGCTTTCACTTCAAAGCATTCACCATTACACAGGATGTTTGTTCTCTAGAAGAGAGATTTCTTCATTAACTAATTGATTTACTAATTAATAACTAATTGATTTACTAACTAGTTAACTATTGATTTACTAATTAACTTTTAGCAGTTGATTTACTAAGTAGTTAACTATTGATTTACTAACTAGTAAATTTAGTAATTGATTTACTAACTAGTAAATTTAGTGATTGATTAACTAGTTAACTACTAATTTACTAATTAGTTAACTTCACTAACTAATTGATTTACTAACTAGTTGATTTACTAATATTTAATATTTCTTCTTACATCAGTTTTGGTAAGTTGTCTTTTTAAGACAAGTATCCCCTTTATTTAAGTATTCCAATGTATTGATATTCATGTAGTATTTGATGATTTTTTAGAATCTCTGCCTCTGGTTATGCTTTCTTATTTTGTTTTTTTCTATTATGTGTTATGTCATTTTTTTTTTGACATGTTTTGCTGGACATTTATCTGTTATTAATTTCAAAGAACCTGATTTTTATGCTGCTAATTATTTCCATTTAAAAAAATTCATTAATATTTGCCTTTATCTTTGCTATTTGTTCCTTCAGTTTACTTTAGGCTTAACTTATTTTCAATTTTAACATTTTTTTAAAAAATAAGAGTATTCAAATCCATTTGAGATTATAAATTTTCATCTAAGAATTACTTTAAGTTGTAGTCTCAAGTTTTGGTATATTGTATATTCATTTTTTGTTGATTGCAAATAGCTTATAATTTCCATAATGATTTCCTTTTCTTTAACCCATGAGTTAGTTTTAAAATACATAACTTAAAAATTATTTTCCTTATTATTGATTTGTATGTTAATCTCACTGTGGTTAGGAAGCAGTCTGTATATTAATATTTTAAATATGTAACAAATATTTTATTGTTTTTGGTCAGTGTCTATGTGTATATAAGAAAAACTTAAAACTTATGTTGGCAAAGTCATGGGTCTCTATTTTTCATTCAGAATAACTTCCTAATTGTGTTGTTCACAGCCTCTATATTTTTATTAATCTTAATTTTGTTATGTTTGGCTTTTTAAACAGACTTATGTTACATTCTCCCATCATGCGTGTAAAATTTGTCTGTTTCTACTTGTAATTCTAGGGGATTATTTTGGATCATCTATTTTGAGAATATGTTTTCAAGTTCGTTCAAGTTTATCATTATCAGAAATTCTCATTTGATTGTTTCTTTTATCATTACATAGTTATCATTCCTGCTAAATCAAACCCTGCCAGTTTCCTTTTGTGTTTCTTAATTTTTTCGGACATTAATAGAGTCATTAACTTTCTTTTGTTTCAAAATTCATCATATATATCCTTTCACTGCTTTTTTTTTCATTTTCCACCTTTTAGGTATGTTTCTTATAAGCTACATATAGCTAATTTTTAAAAATCTAAAAAAGATAACTTTTTAATGTAGGAAATTTTAGTATTTTTACATTTGTTATGATTGCTTTGATTTACAGTTAATTGATTTATTGTAATTACAGATCAATTTAAATTTTTATATTTGTATTTCTTCCATATCTTTAGTATATTTTCCTTTTTTATTGTTTTTTAAATTTAGAGACCTCCAAGTTGAATTTTTGTTTTTGTTTTTGGTTTTGGTTTTTTGTTAAGAGCGAAAGAGTGGGGAGGGGCAGAGGAAGAGAGAGAGAGAGAATCTTAAATAGGCTCTATGCCCAGCTCCCATTACAGCTCGATCCCAGGACCCTGAGATCATGACCTGAGCTGAAACCAAGAGTTGGATGCCTAACCAACTGAGCCACCCAGGTGCCCTCTGCAAGTTGAATTCTCAAGACCGTCTTTAAAGTTCTGGACATTTTTCTTCTTCCATTTCTTTTCTTTATCTTTTCCTCTTTTGTTTTCTTTAATGCTTTCCTTTTAAAAAACCAAATATTTTTTTCTCACACAGATTTTGCTTTTTCCAGGATTCCAATTTGTTGCTTAGTAGACTCTCTAAATTGGTCTTTTTGATCTCATTTTTTTTCTCATATTTTGTCCTCCATAGGAGAACAAAGGATTGGAGCAAAGGAAGAAAAAGTAGGTGCTGACTGATGAAGTTCTTCCTTATGTGGACTTTTAATACCCCTGGTTTGTCCTTGGTTGCACTTTTGCTCTTTGTGGTCCTGGTGGGAGCTCATCTGTGGCGTGTTCTGTACTGTTTGCCTTGCTTTTTTTCATGCTCCAAAATCCTCTTTTTTCTTTCCTTTTTAAAATAAATTAGTTTAAACTTGTCTTGATGGTCCTGGCATAGGTTGCCTTCAATGTCATGGGTTTATCATTTTGGCTTTTTGAATACTTCTGTATTATCATTGATGGGGTTCTGAGAAGAAGGAGAACCACTGTGTGCTCAAGCTGCCATTCTTAGTTGCTTCTATCATTCTTCTTATTACTACTATTACAGCATCTAAGTCCATTTCCCCCTGGTCCCACTTCCGTGTGTAGAGTGAAGGCAACTGTCCCCTGTTTCAAGCCCTCTGCTCTACGTTAGCTCACAGGGCCATCTGTTTTCATTGCCACCTGGAATCCTCCCTACTTTCTCTGTCCCACACCACAGAAATACCTTCAGGTCTCTTCAGTTTTCCTTTTTCATTCCACATGCTACCTCATCTCTTGTTTTTAATTCTCATCCAAGCTTTCTAGTGGCTAACTGTCCTTCCTGACTTCCCAAACACTAAAATTTAGTGAGGTCTGACTCCTTTATTCTCTCCTCTGGTGCTCTCTGACAAAGGTCATTGATCATCTCTACTTTACCAAATCCTATAGACAAATTTCAGTCTTCTTCGTGTGACCCTGTTAATGACACCTGACATCCTCTTCACCCTGGGGCTTCTAAGCAAACTGCTGATCCACCCGTGTTCCCCCATCCTCTTTTACTATTTTTTTTTTTTTCAAATTTCTCTCCTAAGCTCCTTCTCCTACCACCCTTCACACTTTGCTACCCAGAATCCATTGTTGGCCAATTCTTCTTGAAATTTTTGGTGTGCCCAAGTATTCTCACCCCTTTCATCCCATTTCATTGTTGCATCTTCATGTGGGTGCTGATCTTTCTAAATGACATCAGATAACAGTATCACTGATATTTATTATTGCTCATCCTGGGCCAGACCCTATGTCAAGCATTATACATATATTATCTTACTTACCCTTCACAGTAACCCTGTGAGGTGAGTAGTATAATCTCATGTTACTGAAGAGAGAATAGACACTGTAAAACTCAGTACCCTGGCCAAGTTACGCAGCTAGAGAGTGAAAAGCCAGGAGTTCTACCTCATCTGTTTCACTGGAAGGTTGTGCTCTTCCTCTCTGGGCCTCCCAACCCCCTTCATCTCTTCTATGCAAATCATGGAATTCATAGACCTACAGGATCATCAGCATTTGTTGATGCCTGAAATGGGCCCAATTTTCTACATTGGCATATTTTTTCTAATAAAGTCACAAGTTTTCCTTTTGAGGGTTTTTTTGTAATTTAGTGAGTAGACATAGTCTCTAGCCTTGCTTGCATTTCTCCTTTTTTTTTCTCTTTTAAAGATTTTATCTCTTTAAGTAATCTCTATACCCAATGCAGGGCTCGAATTTACAACCCCGAGATCAAGAGTTGCTCACTCTACCAAGTGAGCCAGCCAGGTGGCCGGCTATATTTCTCTTTCTTAGTAAACACACAGCGCAAACACATATAACTTAACTCCTAGGCAGAGATATATATTAGTCATGTTAAAAGTGCTATTAAGTAAAAAAAAAAAAAAAGTGCTATTAGTTTATTTTAAAAATACATGTTACTTGGTAGTTCCAGGTCAATGAAAGAATTCAAATAGTGAGGTGAGTTTTAAAATTAATTCGGATTTATATTTTGGTCCTTCACATCCCATGCTTTCATATACAGATACACATTACATGGGAGATCCTCAGAAAAGAAGGAAAGTTGTGAGATCCAAGGACTTCTGGAAACAAGAGCCCAAATCGAAAGCTCCCGTATCACCTTTTCTGGGGACAATTCTTTCCTACCTGCTTGCGGCTGTCAGTTGTCCTCTGTGCCCTGTTCGGGGTTGGCAGCAGCATTCCCTGCTCTTAATATGGGATCTCAGGTAGTGAAGCCTATTTGATAGCTCTCCAGTTCCCAGATTACATTGACTCTAAAGTCACCTGTATCCGGCGTTAGGAACTCTCAGGAGCTCTGCCTTGATGCCACCCTCACACAGCGAAAAGTTCCTGCTGGGCTTTTTGGACCCGCTGTAAGCACTTATTTATCTCCTTGCCCTCTTCATTTCCAGAGCGTGTCCGAGATCAAGGACAAAGAGACATAGAATCTGAATACCTAACTGTATCACATGTATATTTTGTCTTTCTGTTTTGTCCTGGGCCCTTACGTATGTCTTCCTTCTTTTGCTTTGCCAGTGCCACAGTGTGTGGCTGTACGCTGTATCACTCGTGGGGACTCCCAGTTGCTTGGAGTGCAGAGAAAACAGTGCCCTCTAGAGTTGTGCAGTGGGCTGATGTCTCACAGATCTGCCCCCACCAGGAAGCTTGGTCCTGGTCTGTGAATTAAGAAGTGGAGAAGACTATGAGGTTCCCAAGATGCTGTACTAAATTTTATAGAGTTAATTTTGTCCAGGAATCTGAATATTTTAAGTGGACATATAAGGCTCTCATTTTGACAATAGCTTTATTAGATATACATGGATGGATGGAATGATAACAGTAAAGACAATATTTGAATTTAGAAATCCTCTCTATTGCTCTTTAAAATACTCCCTCATGTAAAAAAAAAAAAAGTATATTTCAAATTCTAAAGTACAAGAGCTCTGATCCTGTGGATGAAACAAGAGGAATTGTTAGCACATACCCCAAGGAGCAGAATGAAGAATAAGTTTCATATTTCTTTGAACACTCTCGTGTTTTAATGAAAATGCTGCATAGTTATATACAATATATAGTAATAGGTCTATAACTTTGTCCTAGATTCTTTTATAACCAGGGCCAGTGTTCATTCATTCATAAATTTATTCAAATAAAAAATTATTGAGCGCTAAGGGTAAGAGACTAAGAATGATCCCTGTGCGTCCTATTCTTTACTTGCCTTGGTCTGAATGAGAGTAGGACTTCTCAAACTCTATCTTTTGAACCACAATTCAGCCACTAAATAGTTACTCTCATTTAACTTGTCGGAGGACAGTCCTTAGAAGAAGGACCTACAATCTATTAGCATATACCTGAACTCCTTACAAATGTGCATTTGATTAGGAAGGCTTGTTTGCTTTTTCTTTTTTACCTTCAGGCCTGTGCTTGTTCTTTCAAATAAAAACGTATGAGTGGGTACATTGCCACAGCACACGTGTGCCAAGCCCAATTAAATGTTTAGCCTGGGCTCAAATGCCTCTGCTCTGAACATGTGTTCACACTGCCTGGCAGTCATTGAGCAACTGTGAGTGAGTGGGTAGCAGGCCAAGTCGTGATAATATCTTTTACGGGTTTTATCTGAAGGTTTTCTGAGCTTCTTGTCTGACTTTTATTTTTGCGAAGGGGAATGCAAGCAGATGGTAGATGTTGTCAGGGATTTAACTTTGAAATAAAACGACCAACTGCCTCCTGTGTCCAATGTCTGGATTAGAGTAATTTGAAGAGGGTTCCTCAAGTGTGAAGCAAGGTAGCGAATACAGATCATCAAAGATGTAGTTCACAACTACATATCTTTGTAAACTTGAGTAACTTTAGCAAAGCAGAAGAGTCATGAGATGTTGGGAGATCGATAGGACTACAAATGTCACCCATAACGTCACCCTGATACTCAACTTCTTGTGTTTATCAAAACTGGCTCGCTGCTCTCATTTAGTGATGTGAGAATTGTACACAGTTAGAATTTTGGATATATTTAATATCCTTGTACTAGAAAAATAGAAATTTGACTGTTTTATTTTATTTTTTTTTAAAGATTTTATTTATTTATTTGACAGAGAGAGATCACAAGTAGACAGAGAGGCAGGCAGAGAGAGAGAGAGAGAGAGAGAGAGAGGGAAGCAGGCTCCCTGCCGAGCAGGGAGCCCGATGCGGGACTCGATCCCAGGACCCTGAGATCATGACCTGAGCCGAAGGCAGCGGCTTAACCCACTGAGCCACCCAGACGCCCGAAATTTGACTGTTTTAAATAACTGGAGCCCTATGTATGATTTTACTTGAAAAAAAAAAAATGGCTGGTTTAAGTGTTTTAGGATTTCTTTTCCTTTAGAGCCCATAGTTCATGGTCACACTGCTTTGAAGAATGAAGAGGTAGACCAGACAGAGTGGTGGGCAGCAAAGCAAAGTTTATTGAGCAAGAGTACAAAGCTCCCAAAGAAGGAGGGGACCGAGAGGGTTGCCAAGGGAATTTCTAAGTCTAAGGGTTTTGATGAAATTGTAGGTGGGCTGTTTTAATCTTAAAGATTCACCTTCCCTGTGCTTGTCACCCAGTCAGATTTTCGTCCACACGCTCATCCACCTATCAGGTAGTTGTTATATGGGAAAGGGCAGAAGCCTCCTCCTGTAGAATAACAGGATGGGGTCTTTTTCCTTTTAGGGGTCATTTCCTTTTAGGCTGGTGGTGCCCCATGACCCTGCCTGCCTTTCTTCTGACTATCCTCCATTTAAAGTTTGGAGACAAGTACAAGATCCTTTAATATAGATAATTTAATAATTTCTTCTGATTTTAAAGAATTCACTATTCCTAGATATGTGTTTGTAAGAAGTGAATAAGTGGAAGGGCATCCCCATGATTATTATACATAAGGTAAAAACAGTAGAGCAAGGTAGCTTTTTGTAGTCACTTCTAAAGTTTTGTAGCAAAAAAAAAAAAAAAGCAGAAAATCAGTGGAATTATCACAAGTTACAAAGGAAGATTAGTGAGCACCAACTATAATAGTAACTGATACATGGTAGTTGCTCATTAAATAATTGTTGAATGAATGAGCATTCAAAAACATTAATTTCTAGTGGGGATGGAAAGGAAAAGCCAAATATATAGCAATCAGGGTTTTAGAGATCTTTCTTCCAGCTAAATGAGGAAAATATGAATCCGTGTAGAGAAGTTTCAAAATATTTGAAAATGAAATGAGAATAACAGTGAGTTCAATAAAAACTTGAAATTTTTTGGATATTCAAAATAACGTTTCATATGTAAAGAGAAGTTTTGGATACCTAGGCTAAAATAATGATCTTCTTATATATCTAGTGCTTGGGCCAAAAGTGGAACATATTTTGAAATTAAAGAAAAACCCAAACACTTAATATTTAAGTGTAGAGTTGAGGGACCAAGAGATGTAACAAGATCTACGGATGAAGCAACAATTAAATGTGATTCCCAGCATTTTGGCATCGCATCACTGGTAATTTCCAGAGAGCCCGATGCAGGGGGAAGGTAATGTGGGATTGATCATAAGAGAATATTTATAAGGAAATTGAGATTCTGGAAGTTAATTAAAAAAACACCTATTTAGTAATGAAAAGTTTTCCTTCCTTGGGAGAAATAGCCCTTCTGGATAGAACCAGTGGAAGAGGAATAGCAGAGGCACTGACAGAAGACGGAGGACATTGATCCCATTTTCAACATGTAATTATCAAGTTCACAACTGTAAGGTGTGAGTGCAAAATTCATCTATTTCTAAATCTTGCTTTTAACAGAAAAAGCAGCTCTACGCCCATTTCACAGATGAAACTATTGAAGTCTGGAGCGATTTCTGAATGGAAAAAAAAAATAGAGCAGCTTGGAATGTTAGCATTTCTTACTTCCACTTCCAATTTGAATTTTATTTATTTTTATTTATTTTTATTTTTATTATCAAATGTGATTATCAAATGTGATTATCAAGAGCCATTCAAATGTCAGGAGATTGTTTGCTTTCTTGTTTTGTTTGCTATCTTATTTGACTTAATGCTGGTTATATAACATAAGATGTGCTTAGCGGTCATCTGTCATTTTGTAGGGGAGGGAGTGCTTCATACTGTCACTCCATCTTGCTGTGACCCTCATTGTCCTTTCAGAAGTCCCCAGCACCCCCTTCACTCTGTATGGTGGGGGGGGGCTGATATCACCCTCCCACAGTGAACACCCCATGTGCCAGACCCCCCTTTCTTGCCTGTATGCAAGGTAGTAGGGAACAGTTAAATGCCCTTGCCACCAGCCCCACACAGCTTCTGGGGTCTTTCCTGTTTATTAGTCAAAGCCCCTAGCCTCCCCTTCCTCTCTGATTCCCTGTAGTTTATCAACAGACTCCCTTTACCTTAAGTTGGCCAGAATCATTTTATGAGGCCTACAAACAAGGACACCATTTATCTATAGAAAAGAAAATGGTCATCTTCTCAAAATAATATTAATCTTTTTGACCTTGGACAGTCTTTAGCGATATTTTAACCAATTCACATATTTTGTAAATGAAGCAGCAAGGCTTTAAGAGTGTTGTGGGCTGAATTGTGTCCTCCACCATCATCCAAATCCATATATTGAAGCCCTAACCCACAGCACCTCTGAAAGGGAATGTATTTGCAGAGAGGGCCTTTAAAGAGGTAATTAAGTTAAAACTGGGGCATTAGGCTGGACCCTCATCCAATATGAACTGTGTCATAAGAAGAGATTAGGACACAGACAGAAACACAGAGAGGAGACCATGTGAACACAGGGAGAAAAGACATCTGCTGGAGAAGGAATGTTTGTGTGCCCTGTCCACCTTCAAGGGTTGAAACTTCCTTTCTAATGTGACAGTGTTTGGAGGTAAGGTCTTTGGGAGGTGATCAGATCATGAGGGCAGAGCGCTTGGGAATGGGATTCGTCCCCTTACAAAAGAGACTCCAGAGAGCTCCTTTCCTCTGTGTGAGGGCACAATCAGAAGACAGTCCTGTAAGAACCAGGAAGTGGCACCTGACCAGATAACTGAATCCGCCAGTCCCTTGACCTTGGACTTCCCAGCAGCCAGAACTGTGAGAAATAACTACTTGTTGTTTAAGCCTGAGTTGACTAAGACAGTGTTCCTCTGTACACCAAGGAGAGAGGCTTCAGAGAAAACCAAACCTGCTGACTGTACTTCCAGCCTCCGGTACAAAGAGAAGATAGAATTCTATTGTATGAGCCCCCCAGGCTTTGAGAGTTTGTTACGGTAGCACAAGGAAACTAATACAAAGGAGTAATACTGTTTATCCAATAGTATACTTTCAGCCATGGCAAATGTTAGACCCAAACCCAAATCTAAGAAGTCCAAATCCTGTGCTTTTGTTGATTCATGACTGCAGCAGCAAGCTTGGCTTCTGCCATTCAAGACAACCATAAATGGTATTTTGAGCAGTATTTTAATTAATAAGGTAATTGACTTATTAATCAATTAGCTAATTAATTAAATTTAAAACTGGTTATGCTTACCAGTCTGTCAAAATGGCTCTAAATCTTCTTAATGTTCACACACACACACACACACACACACACGGCTGTCTTTTTTCAGATTCTCAGTTCACATGGTTTCTGAAAATCTATTAAATTTGGATAGAGATTTGTTTTTTAAAACCCACATTCCAGAGTATGATTCAATGAGTCTTAAGAAAAGACCACACTCATCTATGATTTTAGAAATAAATTACATGCTAAGCTTTTACCAAATAGCTTTACAGCTTCTGCCAAAGTCCGTAATCAATCTTTTTCTTAATTCATTTTGTAACTTAAATGCTGTTAAGTTACCAGAGGAATAATGCTAAATAAGAATACACAAAAAAGAAAGAAAGTGCAGCTTATCCTTAATTCAGTGGAAAATGAGGGTGAGTAAAAGCTTCTCTGGGGGAATAAATTGATTCAATTAACCATCTTAGTTAAATTAATCCCATTAGAGAACCAAATCCTATCCAGTGCTCTGGAAAAAGTAGCTTTCTAAATGGGCCTCTAGCAATTTATATAAGACAGGTAGGTAAACGCATGTGTTTATACATTACAGTTTTACCCATTGTAGTTCAAAGGAAGCTTAATCAAAATATTCTTAAATTTTGTATTTTGTACTGTCCTTGAAATGAAGCTCAATGTCTGTGGTATTACTGTCAGATCAGTCATCCTCAGAAGCAGAAATTTCCCTCAAAGCTCTCCTCACAATTGAGGAAATCACCTCATTTAGTCTCTTACCAAGTGCTTTTCCCAAAGGTACTTTGTTACATGGTCCATCAGTGGGACAGGTGTACTTATAAGAAGAAAAGCAGGACTTTTCTTCAGTGGATTAAGTGGGAAAAAGAAAGGTGGCCAAGCAATGGTTTAACAATTTCTGCAGGAATTTTGAATAATGAGGACTTGAACATAGTTCCCCAGAAAATTAAAATGGATGATATGTCCTCATCTACATATAGAGTCTCCTTGGAAATTAAAATTTAAAAAGCCATACCATTTAAAATAGCATCAAGAATATGAAATTTTTAAGGCTAAGTCTCACAAGTTGCTTTGAACTTTCTAACACCTTTCTTTCCATACTCTTGTTCCTCATTTTGCAGAGGTCTCCTAACGGGCTTCCAAATTGAGAGACGAAAAATGCCTGCATGGATTTCCTCTCAAGTCAAATCTGGGGAATTGAAATGGAAGGAAATGCATTTGGAAGGTGTAATCTGTGTTTTCCATGAGCTCAGCTGGAATGGAAGTTGGGGAAAGTTACACGTAGTAGGAGGTTAGTAAGTGTAGTAAATCTGCCTTCCAATGAGGACAAGCACCGTGTTGTTTGCTGGGAGCCCAGGGGCCGTAAGTGTGTGCTTTTTAAGTGCCACTTCCCTATTTTTCAAACACTCTATTCATAAGCATTAACCAGAAAAGCCATTCCTGGATCAATCCGATTCAAACTGAGGTCTCTTCGGAATATTTTTAAGCAGTTTTTTTCCTCTCAACTTTGAGAAGCAACAAGAAAAAAAACAAAACAAAAACAAAAAACGTTGTCTGACCTACATTATATCATTTATGCTCTTTCATAGAATAATTCAGAGCAAAGTTTCTTCAAGCTTTCTAACACCTGTCTTTTTATACCCCTGTATAAAGGAGCCTCATAACTTGGTTCTCCTCTTATTTGACCAGCTCAGGACACCAGCCAGGCTGAGGTCTTCACTTTAATCTCTTTCGCTACCATTACCCTTTCCCTTCGGCGTCTTGTCCTTTCCTACACTCCACCTAGCCCATCTACCTAGCTGGAATCTGAAACCAATCCAGGATCTTAGGTGCTTAAATTCTGGGGGAGAAAGCCCACCACCACATGGCCGGCCACTGCCCTGGATGCCCTGGATGCCCAGGCTCAGCTGGGCTGCAGCCCGTCTGGCTGACCATCCTGTGCTCTGGGGAAGTGCTCCCTGCAGCCCCTCACTGGGCAGGTCACAGCCATGGGGACCCTTCAGCCTTTATACCCCGACTCCCTCTATGGTAGAAGGATACCAGCAAAGTTGAGGTGGACTTTCATTCAGGGTCAAATACTTGAATTGACATTTTTCTCATAGTTTCCTGGGCTTTGCTGCCTGGAAGTGTGTTCCAGAAATTGCGTGAAGCACTGGAAGTCTGCAGAGGAGAAGAGGAAGAGCAGTGTGATGCTAGGTGAGAGGAGCTGGTGGGGGGAGGGGTGGATTACAAAGATAAAACCTTCCACTACAACCTTGAGATGGAAGGAGCAGAAGAGTAGTTTGCAGACTGTTCCAGAAATGCAGAAAGCGTGGCAGCACAAGCACATTTCGGGAGTTTAGCAGTGAGAGCAAAGAGCCAGCCAGTGTGGAAAGTGACAGGAAGACATAATGGCTGCAGAGGAAGGTGATGCCAAATTCGGAAGCCTCCTGTATGCCGGGCTGAGATGTGTGTACTTCATCCTAGAGTAAAGGCTCTTAAAGAAAAATTTAAAAAGGATGCCCAGTAAGTTTCTTTCCTCGAGTAAACAACAGTGATAACTGTAGGACACCGTGTGTGAATGGGCGGCAAGAGGAGGGCTGGCTCATGGGCATCAAGCCGGTGCCGCCACCTAGAGCCCAGCACTGTGTCCTCAAAAGGCTTCAGGATAGAGATTGAAGGTTTTGTGGTTGCTGCCTTGATGTTCAAAATAATAATGACAACTTTGGGCAATAGATCACACAGTGGGCTTGCAGCCTCTGTTCACGTGGGCCCTCCTCCTGCCATCTCCCTGCCTTTTGGGCTTCTCCGCCTGGCCTCTGACCTCTTGAGCACCGCTCAGCCTCCACTGCCCGGCCTGGCCTTGCTGTCCCCACACGTCCACCTGGCTTCCTCATGCCATGACCCGGACAGGGGCATGGAGCTAAGGAGATCAGTGGTGAGTGTCCCAGGGCATTTTGGAGCAGGACAGGGTAGCCATGGTCACTGCCCCAAGTTGGCGGCACTATGACACGTTCAGTAGACAGCAGCTGGTATGAGCCTCTCGTTCACCTCCAGCCCAGGGAGCAGGCAGATCTCATTGTGCAGACTGTAGTCTCTTGAAGGGCAGCTATCCTCTGCAGGTTGGTGAGGAGGCCGAGAAGGAAGGAGAGATGTCCGGCTTGACTTCCCTGCCCCTGGCTGGGCACAGTTCATTGCTTATTCCCAGTGGCATAGAGCCTGTGGCTGGTGGGAGGAGGGACCCAGCGGCTGATGGGGGAAGTGAATGTGTCTATCCAGAGTGGGGCCGAGGCCCTATGGCACCTATGAGGGTCATCGTTGGGCCCTGGGAAATATGACATTAAATAGTAAATATAAACACCGTGATAAGTTGAGAGAGAGAGAGAGAGATCAGGGAAAAAAGAAACATGTTTTATATTTTAGCACCTTTAAAGGCACAGTTTCATTTTGCACTGGGTCCCATACATTATTTAGCTCACCCTCAGAGGAAACGGGTTGCACTGTTGCTGTGGCCCACAGTTGCAGCGGCCCAGAGTGAGAGGAATGGAATGATTTCTTCTCACTGTGCATTAGGTCTCCTGAGTCTCACCAGGTCCTACATTACTTCAAGAATGCCATTATGCTGATCACATTATATTCAGAAGTTCCCAGACAGTTCATCTTCTTCACTAAACTCTGTGCTTGTTAACAGCAGGAGATTATCTGAGTAAAGAAAGCATGATCTCAGCCTTCAAAGGGAACAAAATAATGAGTCCTTAAAAAAAGTTTTTTGAAAAACAGAAGAGTAAAAATAATTAAGGACCTCATGGAACGGGGTGTGTGTGTGTGTGTGTGTGTGTTGGTGTTGAGATACTATCTTACACCAGTTCAAATGGCCAAAATTAACAAGACAGTAAACAACACGTGTTGGAGAGGATGGGGAGAAAGGGGAACCCTCTTAAACTGATGGTGGGAATGCAAATTGGTGCAGCCACTTTGGAAAACAGTGTGGAGATTCCTTAAGACATTAAAAATAGAGCTACCCTATGACCCTGCAATTGCACTACTGGGTATTTACCCTAAAGGTACAGATATAGTGAAAAGAAGGGCCATTGTACCCCAGTGTTCACAGCAGCAATGGCCATAGTCACGAAACTGTGGAAAGAACCAAGATGCCCTTCAATAGATGAATGGATAAGGAAGATGTGGTCCATATATACAGTGGAGTATTATGCCTCCATCAGAAAGAATGAATCCCCAACTTTTCTATCAACATGGACGGGACTAGAGGAGATTATGCTGAGTGAAGTAAGTCAAGCAGAGAAGGTCAATTATCATATGGTTTCACTTACTTGTGGAACATAAGGAATAACACGGAGGACATTGGGAGATAAAGAGGAGAAGTGAGTTGGGGGAAATTAGAGGGGGAGACAAACCATGAGAGACTGTGGACTCTGAGAAACAAACTGAGGGTTTTTGAGGGAGAGGGTGAGGGGTTGAATGAACCTGGTAGTGGGTATTAAGGAGGGCACGTATTGCATGGAGCACTGGGTGTGGTGCATAAACAATGAATTTTGGAACACTGAAACAAAAAAAAAGAAAGAAAGGAATGTGTAATCTAGCAGTGGGTCAGTAGAGAAGGGGAAGCTCCTGTTTCCCTTATGTTAGAAGCCTGTATGCTACTTTTGTCCTGAAGGTTGGTACCTAATCAGAGAACAAGTCAGGATAATGAAGGTGTTAAGGTTAAAGCTTCAGCCCTCCCTTCCTGTGGTTTAAGAGAAGGTCCATTGTAGGACAGCTGACAACTGACTCCATCTTGGGCCCTCCATCTTGTTTATGCTCATGCAGTGAACTCCCGCTGGGCTACATGGGCCAGGCCCAGTAGAGGTTAATGTGCACCCTGACTGGAATGTGGGAAGGCTTGTTTTGATCTTCCCAAAGATGTCTGATGCACAGAAGGCCTTACTTTAGTTAACTAGTAGTGAGCCTCTGGAACACAGATGGTGTCACTTTAGATATTTTACCCTTTGACCTCATCATCCTGCCCCTCGTTCCATAAAAGCTGGGGACTAGAGGCTGGATGGCTAATACTGCCTTGATCCTCTGTCCATGTGGTGCCCCCTGTCAGTAAGTTACCCTGAAAAAATTCTGTATAAATAGTATGGAGTGGTTTGTTTTGTTTTTTGGTCTTTAAGTGCCTTCTCAGTCTGGAAGATAAGGAACCCTCCTGCCCCTTCTAACAGCCCTCATAGCTTGAAAAAACGTTCACCTTTGACGAGCTTTTGGGAGGGAAACATTTGTTGCCCATTACCTGCCCAAGAAACAGAAGGGCGACGAAAGAAAATGAAGAGGACTGGCTCTTTTTTTTTTTTTTTTTTTAAAGATTTTATTTATTTATTTGTCAGAGAGAGAGAGAGAGGGAGAGAGAGCAAGCACAGGCAGACAGAATGGCAGGCAGAGGCAGAGGGAGAAGCAGGCTCCCTGATGAGCAAGGAGCCCGATGTGGGACTCGATCCCAGGACGCCGGGATCATGACCTGAGCCAAAGGCTGCTGCTTAACCAACTGAGCCACCCAGGCGTCCCGAGGACTGGCTCTTTTGAGATAAAAATTTCATTACTTTTGTATTTCGGATGATTACTGTCTTCCTATCACTTAAAATTTTAAACAACTAAGATAATACCAACAAGTGTGAAATATTCTGGAAAGTAAGTTCCTTTGCTTAACGCATTCCCTGGAATCTTATCACTTATTTTGTGGCATAACTCGGTTCTTGTTGAACCAGACCAAAAGGATATCAAGAGGATTTCATGTCAGTAAAGGACAAAGGATAAGAAAAGGACAATATTCAAAATTTTAGTGTTAGTGTAGTCAGAGAAATAAAATCGCAAGGAGGACCTGGAAAGGGGCCTTTGTAAACAAAATTTATTAGAGTTTTTGGGCTAAAAAGAGTACAGTAAAACCTCTAAAACTTAGGACAAAGAAATTAAGTCACAGGAGTGCCGGGGTGGCTCAGTCATTCAAGCATCTTCCTTGGATTCAGGTCATGATCTCTGGGTCCTGGGATCAAGCCCCACCTGGGGCTCCCTGCTCAGTAGGCAGTTTGCTTCTCCCTCTCCCTCTGCCTTCCCTCTCTGCTCATGCTCTGTCGCTTTCTCTCTCTCAAATAAATAAAATCTTAAAAAAAAAAAAGGAAGGAAAAGAAAAAAATCACAGTGCATACTGGAATCCTAAGGAGAAAGGCTAAGGGTTTGGAAACATTGTTACAGAGTCCAAGAAGCATTTCCTGGTACCGCTACTTGTGTCTGGAAATCTCCTGCCATAACTACTGAGTTTTTAAGTCATTGTAGCAAAACATAGGGAAGATAATGCTTGCCATGGATTGTATGTTATCTGTTATTATGCAAGGCAAGAATTAGTGAGAAAAATCTCAAAATTGCTTTTGTTTTTATGAAACAGAAACTGAGTGTATGCTTTGAGTCAGTTCTAAAATGATTAAAGGGGAAATGCTTCTACTTTTATTCCCTAATAGCTGTATCTCTTTCCTAACATTTTTTTTCCCTATAGAAATGCAATAACAATGTGCAAGTTCCTTTTTCTCTGAGGCTGTGCGTGTATATATGCTCAGGGAAACAATATATTTGCAAGTATTCC
>NW_019154086.1:36306654-36319276 GCF_002288905.1 Enhydra lutris kenyoni | reverse complement strand
TGACTTGGTTTCCCATTAGATACTTTCATATTATATATAGATAGATAGATATATCATATCTATCTATATGTAAATATATAGATAGATAGATATATCATATCTATCTATATGTAAATATATACATATACATATATCTATATATGTATATGTATAAATTTATATATTAAATTATATATGTATTATACATATACATATTTGTATATGTATATATATTTATATATATAATTTAGGTATGTATTATACATATACATACATTATACATATTTAAATATGTCTATATATTTATATATACATTATATATATATTTATATATATACTATATATATATGTATGTATACATATATATATATGAGAAAACAAGAGAGCGAGGGGGAAGGGGCAGAAGGAGAGGGAAAGAGAAAATCCTTAAGCGGACTCCCCGCTGAGCACAGAGCCAAGGTGGGCTGGATTCCAGGATTCTGAGATCTTGATGTGAGCTGAAGTCAAGAATCAGATACTTAACCGATTGAGCCTCCCAGGCTCCCACTTACACATTTATCTTTTACAGAAACAGATAATAAGTGTCAGTACTTTCAAGCAGGGGTGCCTGGTGGCTCAGTGGGTTAAGCCTCTGCCTTCAGCTCAGGTCATGGTCTCAGTGTTCTGGGATTGAGCCCCACATTGGGCTCTCTGCTTAGCGGGGAGCCTGCTTCTCCCTCTCTCTCTGCCTGCTGCTCCCCCTGCTTGTGCTCTTTCTCTCTGTCAAATAAATAAGTGAAAGCTTTAAAAAAATAACTCTCAAACAAATGACAGATTTTTGTTGTTGTTGTTTCATGAAAGAGGAATGCTTGGCTTTTAGATACTCAAATGAGCTTGACCCCACTGGGCTCTGGTCTTTACTATAAGGTCTTCCTTCCCTTCTCTTTCACCTTGAGAGTGCACTCCAGCCCCTAAACTGTATTAACTCTATTTTTAAGAGTCATGGTATGATCGTAAAAGAAATGATGCTTAGTTGCTTCTTGGAGCAGATACTAACCGAAAGCTATTTATAAGGAGAATGAAAACAGTTCTGTTTAATGACTGCTGTTGTTACTTAGGGGTGGTGAAATCAAATATCAGCTGTGTACTTTGAGAAAGAATGGAGCCTCTTTAGAAGTGTCCGGAGAGCTATGGGAATTTTAAAAATGCCTGACCCAAATTACTTGTATAACTCCATTCTTTGGTCTTTTTTAATGTCACCGTTAGAATGGAAGTTGTAAAATTTCCTAAAGGCTAGCATAAGAACTAATGTTTACAACGATAGCTCTAAGTGACAAAGGGCAGTAATTCATGGAAATTAAAGGCAAACAGCCTTTCCACATGCTTTTGTGATATTGACTAACTAGAAGGTGGGGGGAGGGTCTCAGGTTATGTTTATTGTATTTTCTAAATTACCACAGATTTTTTATAAAAGTCTATTTTTCCTTTTTCTTTTGTGATGAGAGTGGCTGTGGTTTTCTTTTACTAAAAGGTATGTGTGTTTATTGCTGGTGTCTTTGTAAACACAGAGCTGAGGGTTGTGATCCATCTTCTTGTAATTCACTAGGCTCAGGCTTTGTTGTCCTTACACAAAGTGCCAAAACTGACATCACCATCCTTGTTCTCATAGAACTCCAGCTGGATGAACTGTGGGGCATGTGCCCTGACCTCCTGTTCAGCATCAGGGTCAAAGCAAAGGGAAGTTTGACAAAGAGTCTGTTGTGCGCTCCTTATGGAAATGCCACGATGAGGCTCTATCCAGCCCAGTGTACATTGCACCAGCTCCCACCCCTCTGCTTCCCAGCTGCTTGAGCTTTATAATGCAATTCAGAAGGGTGATGAAGAGAGGAAGAATGAGGGGGGGATGTAAGTCAGGAAAGTCATTCTTCTTTTCTGCTACATCCTAAAGTGGTAAATCTGATTTTTCGTTTATCTAATTTCTGCCATCTATCCTAAAATTGTGGACTCAAACAAACCTAAATGTCATGTTACACGTAAATTAATGGAAACATACAGTGTCCAAGGCATTAGCTATTGGAATAGAAACCAGTTCTCTAACCTATTCAGACTCTGGCTACTATATACTATTTTAGAACCCCTTAACACATGCTGAATCAGTCTTGCTGCTTCACTAGACCTTATCTGTGTCTAGTATCAAGACATAGGAAGCTGTGTGCACTTGGAATCCTTCCTAGCTTTAAGAGATAAACCGTCAGACAAAAATGTGAAAAACTTGGAAATAAGCAAAGAAAAATCTGTTCGGGTTACCTCTCCCTTTTATGGTCGTCTAACTTTTACAACTCGGATAATAATACAGAAATCTTTATCCATACATAGCAATACAAATGTATTGTGTATGTGGAATTTATTTAATTATTGCCAGGTGGATATCAACAATTTCCTGTCTATCTGAATATTCATTTGCACATTCTTGTGGACCCCTATATTTGTGTACTGGAGTTTCTTCTTTGACAAGGTTGTGACATGCAGTTGGTTCCTTCGTTGTGTAATGAGTTAGGTGAACTCTTTAACACGCGTTTGCTTTATATTTCTATGGCATTTCACCTTTTAAAATAATCCTTTGTTGGGGCGCCTGGGTGGCTCAGTGGATTAAAGCCTCTGCCTTCGGCTCAGGTCATGATCCCAGAGTCCTGGGATCGAGCCCCACATCGGGCTCTCTGCTCAGCAGGGAGCCTGCTTCCTCCTCTCTCTCTGCCTGCCTCTCTGCCTACTTCTGATCTCTGTCTGCCAAATAAATAAATAAAATCTTTAAAAAAAATAATCCTTTGTCAAGAACTTTAAAGAGTTAATAGATTCTTCATTCTTTCTTTGAATTACAAGCTTGTAGGCAGAGATACTCTTCACAAATTTACAATATTGATTTGCTCAATAGATTTTTATTAAAATTTCTGTCTCTGGTGTTCGAAGATAGTTCTAAAGATAATGGGATGCTGTGTTAATGTGCTTTGCACTCTGCAAACCTGGAATCATTGGTCCATACAGATTCTTGGTTTGGTGGGCTGGGGAATGCCTGTGAGGGTCTGGAGCTAACAGAGCTGGTGCGGCATTCAAGTCCCTGTTGCTCTGCAAAGAATGGGAGCCTCTTGAACTTAATGGAGAATTAGACTAGGTGAATAGCTCAGATAATTGTTAAATTGGCTCAATTGAATTGTAGCAAAAATGCCTCTCTCTCTTCCCTAACATAATGCAGCCCTAAATGACTCCTCACATTACTGTTTTGTATCACGCTTCACTCTGAAAACAAAGATAAATATTTAAGGAACCATAAAACTGATAAAATAAGAGGTATCATTTATTGGAAAGCCATATTTATAGACACTTTGCCTTTATTACCAGAGTTATTCCTCACAGCAACTCTATCAGGAAAGTATTATTATCTATATTCCGTGCATGGGAAAACTGGTATTCAAAGAGGCTAAATAATTTGCCCTAAAGCATCCATCTGGTAAGTGGCAAAGCAGGGATTTGAACACTTTTCTTTCCTTAACAGTCAAGCCACTGAGTTTAGCCATCAGGTAAACATGGGGCCTGTGTTGCTGGGCCCTGGAGTTCTACTTTCTGGCTCTGAAATCTTGTTTGACCACTTCAGCTCCACCCCCCTGCCCCTCCCCCCCCTTCCGCCATCATGGGTATTTAGGAGATGAATAAAGGAGGATAGGGGAAGAAGACTGAAATGGAAAGTTCGAAACACAAGTGGAAAACCATTAAATACTATATGTGGTCACAGTGGGAAGGAAGAAGAGAATTGCAGGAAGAAAGGGATAATTGGCTATGTCAAATAGTATAAGGATGTCAGTTAATATAATTAAAATGAGTTTGCATGGAGCAGTATGAAATGATCACTGGTAAACATGGCTAGAACATTTTAGCAGGGTGCAGGCAGAAACCAGGTAATAGTCTGCTGAAGGTAGGTAGAATGGGGGAATAAGGAAGAAAGACACTGAAGACACAGGGGAGGGAAGAGATGCTGGTGACGATCCCCCCCCAACCCACCCCCATCGCCCACCAAGAGACTTTAGACAAGTAGAAAAGACCATTTAAAAGGAGGATAGATGCATGAGCCTTGGAGATCAGAAAGGAAAACACCTGGTTAGTTTCATTTTCTTTGTGAAATAGAGAAAGATGCTGTTCAAGAAGGAGGGTAGGATGTGGGTGCAGCAGGGTAAGTGAAGGACAACCAGACAGTTTGCTGTTGGCTTTGATTTGCCATTGTGAGGAATGCCAGAGACTACTTATTATGAACATATAAATAGTTGACCGAGAGGCTGCAGGCCAGCTGTCACTGGGCATCTGGAACAGTGACCACATGTTAGTGTGGTTTCTCCAGGAGGACTCGGGATCCTAAAATAATCGGATTATATTAAGACCAGAGGTAGATAAAGGAGGTGAAGTGTGGAAGGGAAGTGGTCATGCTAGAAAAAGTGGCTACAGTGAAAAGGAAGAAGAAGGGGGTGTGGTCTAGGTGTATTTAAACAACGGAGCCTGGTTGGGGTCCTGAGCTGGTCCTACAAATGGAGAACTGAGTTCTGAGGACTTTTGTGGGAAGAACAGGGGTGACGATGAAACATCTTAGCTCAGATTTTGTCTAAAGTGCAAGGTGAGCATGTATAAGACATTGCTGTCGAAAAATTGAAAAACTCCCCCTATATCTCAATGCTGAAAATGTTAAAGTGAATAAATTATTAAACATGAATTTTTCACACTAACTGAAGCCATTTTAAACAGATTTCCCTTCCAGCTGTTTCTGAAATAGCATTAGTTATAGAAGTTATGAAGAGGGAGTGATCTGTAGAAGTTCCCTATTATTTCTTTTTATATTTTAGATCACTGATAACATTTTAGTCTGTCTGTACTTTGTTTAGAGGCAGTGGAAATTATTTGCTCCACACCAGGAAACACTACAGTAGAAAGCATTTTTAAACAATTCTTGTAAGCGATGTCTTTCTGGAATCTTCCAGAAAGCATGAAAGAATGAGAAACCACCATGCAAATCTCAATGAAAGTTTAAATTTGGAGATCATAATTTGTTTTACTTCTGGACTTGATCAAAGGTAACAGAAATAAGTTTTCTATTGACGTAGGGGAAAAGAATTTATTTCCAGTCATAGTTCTGATTCTTTTGTTATGGTAGGAAACAAAAGGGCGGGGGGAGAGAAGCAATTTTGATAACTAAATGAAAGTAGTTTATTACCAGTTGTCCCATCATTATGTATTTGACACATTTTAGCCCTGTGCTGCCTGATTTGTTGAAAAATATCACAACCACTTAAAACAGTTGGAAAGTAGTTTGTTGTCCATTAAGGAGAGGAGAAGGGCTCTCTTCCTTTTCATTTTCCTTTCAGCCCTTCAGTGACTCAGTATTAATTCCTTTTCTGTGAAAAGAGAGAGAGACTCCATAAATAAAACAAAATCCGGAACTTAGGATTTGTTGAAATCAGCAAAGAAAATGCAACGTCAGATCGGTTTGCCTTGAACTTGCTTACATTCCCTCCTCCTTGAAGAAATATTAAGTTAAAGCATCTATTTGGAAAGCTTGTAAGAGTTTGCAGAGAGAAGAGGCAGCAGGGATCAGAGTGAGTGTTAATGACAGACCTTCTGAGATGGAGTTTGCCTTGGTGCTCTGCCGATCTGTCGTGAGTCATAAGGCTAATGTATGTACACAAGCCTATTAAGCTCTTCTCTCCGTGTCAGGCTCAGCATTTTCCTTTCCATTTTTCTATCTGGAAATGCTATTAGTCGGCTAATGCACCTTGCTAGAGAGGCAAGAGAGACTTCAGGGATTTGGGATGTGATAATGCCTTTGATCATGGCACAGATAAATTTTCTGTGCACTTGGGCTCAAGTAAGCTGGCCTAACCCCAAAAAGGCTAACTTTTAAAAACTGTTATTTTCAAACTTTTATCTCAGTATTTTGAATTATAATCAGATAATTTTAATCCTGTATTTCCATATTCAAACCCAAAGGGAAAGAGAAAAAAGTGCAAGAATTATATCAGAGCTGAAAGAAGTTAGATGGAATTTAAGAGCCTTCTAAATACTTAGTCGCATTTAATTACTTTAGTAATACTTTGCTGTAGCAAAATTTTAAAATAAAACATTTTTTAAATGGGGCATTCTTTTTCTTAACACTTTGTTTTCTGATTAATCCCCCGTGTCTGTGTATGAGAACAACCTGGGCTGAACTCTGCTCTAGGTCAGAACTGCATCAAGAAAACGTGGTTTTCCTCATTTTCTGCCTTCCCTATTGTTATCCTTCCTAGTACTCCTATAGATGTGAATGTTAGGTAAACTTAAATATCTTAATACCACTCTTGAATGAATATATCTGAACATTAACCTGTTAATAATTTCCCCCCCTGGGAAAACCTATGTGTTCTGGAGAGTTCTACTTTAAAGATTTCTCCAAGTCTATTTTTTTAGGCTTTTCTCTGTGTGGCTGACCCACAGCCAGCCCCCTAACAGCTAGCTGCCTGCTGTTAGTCCTGAAGCAAAATGTCAGGTCACTTGCTTGGAGTCGGGTCACTAGTGGGGAGACTCAGGAAATGAATTCAGAGCCCTGGGATGCGTGTTCTCATTTTCTTCCATGTCATCTGTGTTTCTCAAGGCTTCCGGGTACAGACCCTCAGAAAAGAAGAACCCAGGCACTCCTGGGAAGGCTCTGTCTCCAAAGCTCCCTCCTTTCAGCATCCCTCTATGCCGGAATTAACTGTTTTGCGCAGCCGAGTTGTACAAAATGAGCCATAAAACAGGGGGCAAGGCTTCATTAGGAGGCATAAAGAATTCCCTTGCATTTAAAATGCTCGCAAATTCCAGAACACCTGGAATTTGTTGCTAATATCTACATACAAGTGAAGGGTTAGAGTAGTTTTCAACAAAATTTTACAGGTCTCCATTTTATCACCACATCTTCAGTGTTTGAAAATCCTCTGTTCCCTTTCAGAAAAATTCCTGGCGTTTAGGAGCCTATGGATACCCAACTACTTTCTGCATACAAACATATTAGCGGTAGAACTGAAAGACTTTTTTACAAGCCAAGACGGAGCCGGGCCCTGGAGTTCTCGGCGACTCTGGCAACCATTGATAACATCATTCCACCTGAAGCTGCTTGGAGCTGCACGGAGCAGCTCTCAGTTTTCAGTGTTCGATGTTATCAACTGCAACAGGAAGCCAGAGCCAACAATGAATCCTCAAGTCTTGGTATACCAAAGCAGGTCGGCTTAGGCCTCGTCTGCCGTGAAAACGTGTGTATTATCTCTAGTTGTTATACATTCAGATTCGTGTGACAGCCAGCATTTGTTGCTAAAATTGTTTACAGTTGATTTCCATCACTGGTTTCAGGAAAGCGGAGACCAACGTGACTACCGCAGTTTCTGCTGCCTTTTGCAAACACTTAGGTGATGAAAGATGACAAAAAGCCATGCAACAGCCCACTTCTCTGGAAGGAGCTAGTCCCAATGCCTAAGGGAAAGCATTCACTAATTCTTTTCTTATGAAAATCAGCCTTTGTTCAGAGCAGGAGGCAAACAAGCAGCGACTTTTACTGGGATGAGTAAATCCAGCCTTCAGCAACTCAAGGAACAAAGTTACAAGAAGGGCTCAACTCCTCATTAGGGCCAAATTAAAACAACACTACAGAAAACAAGTCATTTTCTCTGGTCCTGGTGCTTTACAGAAAGGTAATCAACTGTTCAAATAACACCATAGAGAGAAACATCAACCTGGACTGTGAGAGTGGGTTTTAAACCACGGATATTTCTCATGAATTGGACAAAAACTTTCCTCCCAAATAAGATTAGGAAAAGTGACATTTTCTATGTATTTTTGTTTTGTTTTAAATGATACTGGACTTTAGTTAGTACCTTCATCCTAGAACAGGGCTACTGGGGAAGAAAGCCTGTAATAGTGTCCCCCTATTATCTTTAGTTTGTATTAATGTTGGAAATGAAAGGAGAAGAAAATTTGCAATGGTGCTGAAATTGCACGTGGAAATGGGTGAATGATTTCTGGGATGCTTTTGGTTGGGAGTGAAAGCAGTACTTTCTATGCAATGACCCATAGGCTACTAACTATAATTGGAGTTAATGTAGTCAAGTATTTTGTTCTGAATAAAATATGCATTTTTCCACTTTCGAGTGTGTTTAACAGAAAGGAGGAAAGAACCTAAATTAAGCAATAATTCTAGTGGCAAAGCTTTCCATGTTCTTTTTCATTGTAATCCATTCCAAATACAGTTTCGTCTGCTACGGCATATGGTCTGTAACGTAAGTTCATGAGGGATTGGTATAGAGGGACATGCTATCAGTATAAGTGGGAAGACCAGAAGAGTCTTAGTGATTTCCCTCCAGCCTCTTAATGTTTGGTGCTGCCCGTAATGGCAGCAGAATGCAAAGTATACTAACAAAGCTGAATTCAACAAGCCATGAGAGGGTACAGTACTGGGCACCGTGACCGTTCCTCCCAGCTTCTCCTGAGGTTGATCAGATGCAAAAGAAACAAAGACAAACTTGTTGATCCAAACTCATCTATCTATATTTTTGCTCTAGTGTATGAAAGCCTTCATCTGCTTATCTACCCACAATTTCTGATGTGCTTGTCTCATCATGCGGCAGACTCTTTTACCTCCTTCGGTCAGTCTACCTGCATTTGTATTTTACGATAAAGTCCTATAATCACTACAGTATTTATTATGATTTTAACATTTTTGAGTAGAATTTTTTATTGTTGTTGCTGTTGTGCACACTCTGGCCCTAAGTGGCATAGGTTTTTAGTGGTCTGTATTAATTCTAGTTTATTCTCATAAGGTCTGTAAGTGCAATGTAACACACACATCACAAGATTTGGGGGAATGCATATATGTACTATAGCAAATGCTTATGCTTCTAAATAGACATTTTCATCTAATCAAAATCATCTTTTCATAATGTCATATATTTGTAAAGTCTTTTACAACCTGTGGGCTGCTTCTGGATGCGGAGTCTGTCAAAGGTCAAAAATGGGTTTACCTTCTTGGTATAAAAATAAGCAGCAAATCATGATGATGAATTTTGGTGATCTCTTTGTGAGAAGAAATAAAATTCCCTGAAATATTGCGGGATGATATAGCACAAGAATACAGGTTCTGAATCGACTCTGCCTGCTTCAAGTACTAGCTCTGCCAAAAACTAGCTCTATAACAAGCAGATCATTTAACTTCTCCATGCCTGTTTCCTCATTTGTAAAACTAATGTATAGTAGTGCTTACCTCATAGAGCTATTATGAAGATTAAATGTGTTAAAGTATTTGGTACTTCATGATAATATCTATGAAGTATTACTGCTTTAAAATATAATTCACTGATTTGTCATACAAAATTTACTTTCTTCTACTATATCAGTTTCTTTAAGGTAAGATCTTGGTCTTATGGTATTGTGTAAGATACAATTGTATCTTCAGTGCATCAAACATAAGATTCCATCAGTGCTTGTTGAACTGAATTTAGTGCTTTGATCACTTTAGTTTTGTTTTACTTTGACTAGAAAATTTACCTGAGGATTTGTTCTTCCAAAGATAATCCCTTTTATCCTGGTGTAATCTGTATTATTTAAAAAATTTTTTTTTAAATTTCTGGTGTTTTAGAATTTATCTTGAGGCACCTGGATGGCTCAGTCGGTTAAGCGTCCAACTCTTGGTTTCAGTTCAGGTCATGATCTCAGGATCATGTGACCGAGCCTCACATTAGGCTCTGCACTGGGCATAAAGCCTGCTTAAGACTCTCTCTCTCCCTCTTCCTCAGCCTCCCACCACCCCCCCCCCGCCATTAAAAAAAAGAATTTAAGAATTTATCTTATAGTTGAAATTTTTAAAAGCAACAAATATGTTACAGAAGATTAAATAAGGGAGAACAAACCTGAAAAATCTAATAGCAAATGATAGTTTTGTGGGTATAGAAATTTTAGCTCTAAAGAAACAATAGGCTGAGATATTATTAGTAACTAAAATGTGATAAATGCTTTTTTAAAAAATTTATTTTTTTAATTCCAGTATAATTAACATATAGTATTATATTAGTTTCAGGTGTACAATATAGTGATTCAACAAGTGCTTTTTAAGCCAAGCACTCTGTTACTGAGGGCACAGGAAAAAAAGTCTGTGTCCTGAAAAGCTTATGATATTATTAAAGGGATGACACATATATGTGATAGTGGAAATTCTTGAACAATACAGGGTCATTATGTTTACATATACAATTGTGTCAGAGCTCACTAGATTGGGTTCTGATCTCTAGTCTCTCAGGAAGCCTCATCTATTACCAAAAAAGTTGTTAAAGACTGTTAGGCTGTGAAGAACCTAGAACTTAATGTCTATAAATAGAGCCTTTATTTTTATGCTTTAAATTCAACAGCCTTCTCAATTGACAGGCATTTGTCTTGTCTTTCTCATTATCTTTTCTTGCTCATCAGAATGAGAGAATATATGGTTTTGGCAACGAGTAGATTAGTAACCTGTAAGCAAATGGTAGTGGGAATAGACTTTGTTACAAAGCCTAAGAGAAGAAATTGACAGTACACTCTAGATGAGACATCTTAGTTGTATTCTCTACGGATGGGTAAAACATTTATTCTTGTTGCATGGAATGCAACCATATTCCTCCTGCTTCTTGTTAAAGAGATAATTAAAAGTGAATTCTTAAGTATTCATAATGTTTAAGCAGACCACTTTCCATAAACTCCAGTGTCCAAGTACTCCAAGTACATTTCTAAATTAATTTCTGCTCTTACCCTTTATAGAGACCAGGTTCAACCTCTCACGCCCTCATGGTGGCTCTTCTCCGTATTCTCCAGCCTGAGTGCTGGGCTCCAGCCTGAGAAAGGACTGCATATATTCTTGCTTTACAGATGGCATTCCTCACTGATTAGCTTTTGTTTGTTTCTTTCTTTCTTTTCCTTCTTGATTTATTCTTACTAAGCTCTGAGCCTACAAGTGATTTGTTTAAAAAAAAAATTATTTAAGTATAGTTGACATGGTTGTTATATTAGTTTTAGATGTACAACATGATGATCTGATAATTTTATATATAACTCAGTGGTCATCACAGTAAGTAGTCACCATGACATCATACACCATTATTACCGTGTTATGGACTGTATTCCCTGTCCCATACTTTTCATCTCCATGACATTTATTTTACAGCTGGAAGTCGGTACCTCTTTATCCCCTTTATCTGTTTCATCCATCCCCTCTGCCCCCACTAGGAACCATCAGTTCTCTGTATTTAGGTTTCTGATTTTTGTTTGTTCATTTGTTATGTTTTTTTAGATTCTGCATATAAGTGAGGTAATTATAAAGGGAATGTTTTGCTTTTTATATACTTAAGCTATGTCATCTATTTTGCTATGTTATTCTCAGTGCATAGTATTGAGTGGCTATGTCTGCACTCTTTCTTTCGTCTCGTCTGTAATTCCACCTCATCCAAATTTCCAAAGAGCCCTTATTCCTAAATTACTTAATATTTTTAAGAATCTTTAAAAAAAAAAAGGCAAATGTAGGAGTAAATCTTCATGATCTTAGATTAAACAATAATTTCTTAGACAACATTAAAAGCATTAAAAGCATAATAAGAAAAATTGATAAAATGTACTTAATCAAAATCAAAATCTTTTTTGCTTCAAAAAAGATCAAGAAAGTGAAACAACAACCCATGAACTGGGAAAAAAAAATATTTGAAAATCCTGTATCCCATAAGGGACTGTTATTCAGGATACATAAAGAACATTTATAACTAAAGAATAAAATAATGGACAAAACATTTGAATAGAAATTTTTCCAAAGGATATATAAAATGGCCCATAACTCACGAAAAGACGCTCAGTATCACTAGTCATCAGGGAAATGCAAATTAAAGCTATAATGAATTACCATTTCCCACCCGCTAACATGCTACAGTCAAAAACACTGAAAATAAGAAGTAGTGACAAAGGTTTGGAGAGACTGGAGCCCTCATACACTGTTTATGGGAATGGAAAATGGTGTAGCCACTTTGGAAAACAGTTTGGCAGTCTCTTTAAAAAAAAAATCAAACTTATGATATGACTCAGCAATTTCACTAATAGTTATCTACCCCAGAGAAATAAAAACATTTGTGCATATAAAGATCAATGTTCATTGTAGCATTATCACAATAATCAAAATGTGAAGACAACTAAAACATCAAACAAGAGACACCTGGGTGGCTCAGTTGGTTAAATGATGGCCTTCAGCTCAGGTCATGATCTCAGGATCCTGGGATCAAGCTCTACATCAGGTCCTCTGCTCAGCAGGGAGTCTGTTTCTCCCTCCTTTTCTCTGTTTGAAATAAATAAAATCTTAAAAAAAAAAGAGTCTAGTATAAAAAAATAAAATAGAAAACATCAAACAACTGGCAAATGGAAAAACACATGTGGTAAATTTAAATAATGTAGTATTTGGGGAGCCTGGGTGGCTCAGTGGGTTAAGCCTCTGCCTTTGGCTCAGGTCATGATCTCAGGGTCCTGGGATCGAGCCCCACATCTGGCTCTCTGCTCAGCAGGGAGCCTGCTTCCTCCTCTCTGTCTATGCCTGCCTCTCTGCATACTTGTGATCTCTGTC
>NW_019154086.1:36285695-36306644 GCF_002288905.1 Enhydra lutris kenyoni | reverse complement strand
AAATAAATAAATAAATAAATAAATAAATAAATAAATAAATAAATAAATAAAGTAGTATTAGTCAGCCATGAAAAGGAACAAAATACTGATATATACTATATGACAGTGGCCCCTTGAAAACATGTTAAGTGGAAGGAATCCAGCCCAAAAGAAAACACCATGATTTCATTTATCTGAAATTTCCAGAACAAGCAAATATAGAGAGAAAAAAAGAATATTAAAAGTAGTTGCCTAGATCTGGAGAGAAAAGCGTGGAAATAGGTAATAACTATAAACAGGCACAAGGTTTTTTCTTAGCATGATGGAAATGTTCTAAAATTATATTGTGGGAGAGCTGAATATAACTTTTTAAATATATTAAAGTCATTGAATTGCAAACAAGAAACACATGAGTTTTATGGTATATAAATTAGATCTGAATAAATCTGTTCAGAAAATAATGGTAAAGTAAATCTAAGAACAAAAACATTGATCCCTATGAACAGAGAGATACACCCAGCTTTAGCATAGCTATTTATTATAAGGGCAAAATTCCATAAGGAAAAGTATTGAAAATTCTTCTATGGACTAATTATCTATATATTACTGAGATTCTTTAAAAAGTAATTTTTAAATAAAATTTGGTTAAAAACTAAAACACTTTTTTTTAAAGATTTTGTTACTTTTGTGTGTGTGTGTGTGTGTGTGTGTGTGTGTGTGTGTGTGAGAGAGAGAGAGAGAGAGAGAGAGAGAGAGAGACCATGAGGAGGGTGTGGGGAGAAAGGGGTAGAGGGAGAAGCAGACTGCAGGGAGCCCAATGCAGGACTCAATCCCAGGACCCTGGGATCATGACCTGAGCCGAAGGCAGATGCCCAACTGACTGAGCCACCCAGGTGCCCAAACCAAAACATAGTATAAGGATGTTATACTAGATTTTTCATTTGTTTTTCTTACTGTATGATATGCAATTTGCTCTTTTGAAATTATAGACCATTTAAAAGTAGAAGTCTAGGCACCTGGGTGGCTCAGTGGGTTAAGCCTCTGCCTTCGGCTCAGGTCATGATCTCAGGGTCCTGGGATCGAGCCCCGCATCGGGCTCTCTGCTCAGCAGGGAGCCTGCTTCCTCCTCTCTCTCTGCCTGCCTCTCAGCCTACTTGTGATCTTTGTCTGTCAAATAAATAAATAAAATCTTAAAAAAAAAAAAGTAGAAGTCTATCTAATGCTTTACTTGCTTTCATTTTTTTAAAGACAGAAGAATGTAGGTCACAATTTTAGATATTATTTTCTTTGTGTTCCGTGTCCCAACAAGTGCATGACATTATGTCTCTTAATCTCACTTCTGCTATTAACAAGCAGAATGACCTCAACTCTGTTTTGTAAATTCTAATTTTTCCTACCCATAAAATGGCAATAATAAAGGTATGGGCCTCACCAGCTTACAGTGAACGTTAAATGAGTTAATACACATAGGTCACCTTGAAGACTGCTTGGCACATAATAAGCACTCAGTAAACAAGTTGTCATTATTTTATTTAGTAAGATGAATGGCTTTATAAGCTCTTGTGAATGAGAACTTTGTGCATTTAATCATGGCATTCTGCTCATTTTTTTAAGTCTGTGAAGAAAAAGGTGGATACATTGATCCTAACCAGACACTAAAGCACAAGCTATGTTCTTTTAATGGACAGGACTGAGGGTGAAACAAATAATTTTGTCTAGAAACTTTTATCACATAATGTTTGAAAGGACCTGGTCCAATGAAACCCTCGTGGTCTAGTTCCCTCCCTTCTTTGCCAAAGCACAATGAAGTTCATGGTGGCATCTACAGCTTTACAAATAGAGATGTTGAAAGCCAAAGTGGAAAAGGTGGTGGGAAGGTCAGCTGTGTTCTTAAGGAGCCCTATTATGTGTGGAGTAAAACACTGGGCACTGTGACCCAGAATGCTCAGCATGTTAATTCTATGACACAGTTAAACCTATTTAGGGATGAAGAAACTGGGGTGTAGCAATGAGAATTTTTGCTCAGTCGCCAAGTAGATAGCAGCAGAGCTTGACACAACAACACTCTGTCTTTTCCAAATACTAACCACAATCAGATACATTGAACTAATCGACTCTTTACCACTGGAGAGAAGTCTCAAGCCACCAATCCTTACTTCTGACTTGGAACATTTAATGTGACATCTGGGTACAGACTGTCTCTCTTTTTTCTTAATTTCAAAATCTGTTCTTTCCTTCACCCGAGATTTATGTTTCATTTTAATGGGGTTCTTTGCGGCCCACATTTTTCTGTTTAAATTTTTACTCTGACAAGTAATTGTGTATAAATGTAATAACAGGCGTTAGTTGTGACAACTGCACTGAAATAATTTGTATGACAGAATTACTTCTAAATTATTTTTTTGGTAGTGCATGGGTTTGCAGCTGAGTGTTGTATAATTTATACATGCAATCGGGTTATTCTGTCTGTGATTTAAAATAGAGAGGAATGGGAGACAGAAGAAAAAGATCAAGTAGATTAATTTAAAGAGGTTACACTGATGTAACCATAATAGTTTTTTTCCCTCTGTGTAAAATACCACTTTAATCATGTTAGTCCCCAGTTTAAGACCCTAATGCCCCAATCCCATTGAAGTGCCAACTCTTTGTATGGTCGGCAGATTCACTGTGTACCTCCCCTGTCACAGAGCTTCTCTCGGCCTCTCTGTGCACAACCTGTAGTCTGTCAAGTGTGCCTCGGACATTTCCACCTCTTCCATTTCATGCAGTTTCCTTCCATTCCAATACTCCATGTTTCTTGCTGACCACATGTGTCCAATTCCCCTTCCAATCTCACCTTCACGAAGAGCCTTCCTGCCATTTCTCTCCTCTAAACTCTTACCTCTTTAAAATAGCCGGTGCTTACATTATATTACAGATTATGAGTGACCCTGTTATTTTAGAGAAAGGGAAAATGAAAATCAGAGAAATTAGGTGATGTGGCATGACGAATTTCTGATTGAGCTCATTTAGAACAAGGCTTAGTTTAATGGAGCAAATAGGTATTGGAGTCCTACTATAGAGATCATGGTACTAAGAGCATCTGGGATGCCAAGTGAGTAAGATAATCTATATCCCTGAAAGATGATTTACATACTTTGGAACAATTCACACTCTCCTTAAAATAAAAGAATAAAAGGTACTGTCTGATATTTTCTAGCTCTAGAAATGATTGTCAAGGGCATATTGCAGACCTCAGGAAGAGATTTCTACCAACACTAAGGAACGATTCCAGTAGTTTTTTTTGTCAACAAGCTTGGGAAGTTTACTTCTCTGAGAGTCCTTCCAAATGTGCATATGGGTTCATGTGATGGTTAACATTATGTGTCAACTTGGCTAGTCCAGAGTATTCAGATATTTGGTCAAACACATCTGGATGTTGGTCTGAAAGTGTTTAAATAAGTAGACTCTGAGTAAAGCAGATAATCCTCCATAATATGAATGGGCCTCATCCAATCAGTTGAAGGACCTAACAGAAAAATAGTGATTCCCACCCCCCACCCCATGAAAAGAGGGCATCATGACTGTAATCCGCCTTTTGATTTGAATTGCGCATCAACTCTTTCCTTGGTCACCAGCTTGCTACAGATTTTGCTACAGCTTGCTCCACAATTGCATGAGGTAATTCCCTAAATTTTTTTTTTCTCTACACACACACACACACACACACACACACACACACACACACACCACCCTATTGGTTCTGTTTCTTTGGAGAACTCTGACTAATATGGCCAAGGTTCCTTTCAGCTCTATCTCCCTGTGATTTATGTATAAAATGGAATTTCTCCTTTGAATCTGTGGTTCGACCATATTTGTATAAAAATCTTTGCATTTATTATTTGTCATAAGTTTGCATCCTTGAAGTAGATGCACTGCTTCAGAGATGTGAACATTTTTAAGATCCTTGGTACTTATTTGGATTATCTAAAATACCCTAGGGTTTTGTGACATGTTCCCTGCATTTATAATTTTTGAACTAAATAGCATAGAAAAATAATTTTAGAATGTTTGTAATTTGCATTGTCTCATTTGTTTTTTTTCTCTTTCTTCCCTATGAGGTCCTCCCCAAACTTCCCCAAACTTTCATCCTATGCCTTCAGTTGGCAACAGTTCTAGTCTATGAATATCAATTTTTTTCCCCATAGGTCTTAATCTTTTTGCTTGTTGTGGGAAAGAAATCATGATCTAAAGTCATTCATATGAGAAATTAGTAGCTCCTTAAATACTGCTGGAGCAAAAGGGAGTTTTCCAGCTATATCTGTAGGATAGTATATCCTTGTAAAAAGTTTAATTCAGTCCTCCTGGACATTATGCCTTTTTTTTTTTTTTTTTTTTTGAACACTGACCTAAATACATCCCTATTTATCAATGCCTTGTGCCATGTTTCTCTCTGATTCCCTAATTACAGGGCTTAGATACCTTCCTTCTTTTATTTTTTCAGCAAATATTTACTCGGTTCCTAGTAGGCACTGGAGATAAAGCATGGACAAAATAGGCTTTTGTCTGTGCTATACAGTATGCACCTAGGAGGGAAAGGAGAATGTCACCACCAAATGCACAAAATGTTAAAAACGCAAGTTCAGAAATAAGAAAAAAATATGAAAAGATAGAGACAGAGTTGGGGTAACAGCCTGTTTTTGTTCTCTTATATTGCCCATCACTTCAGGTCTCCCAGGATTCTTTTGACCAGAGTAACTTCCCCAAGCCCCACCAGTCATGTTAGAAGACAAGCCCTAACAACATTACAGGTGAGCATTTTGGATGCTAACCTTTCAATGGATGTATTACTACATTTTGAGAGAGTTGTTTTAAAGTATAAAAATAATTATGCTCAATTATAAAAACTTCAGAAAATAGAGAATCAACTAAAAAAGATAGTCAAACCATGGTAATACACACACACAGGAAACACTTTGTTATGATATACAGTGTCATTAAATACATATGTCTTAAAGCAGATGCTGAAAAAATTAGGCTCCTGTCCTGCATAATATTTTGCAATCTCTGTTACTTAAAATGATGTTGCAGTTTTGAAATATTTTGCAGTCATGAAATATTTGAAATATTTGCAGTCATGAAATATTTTTCTGGAACATGACATTGAGTGGCTGTAAAAGTACCCTGATGTACCCGACCCTATACTATTGTTGGGCATTTATGCTTTCTCCCTTCGTTTACCTTATCATAACATTTCTGATCATTTCTTTAAGATAAATTCATAGAAGTAAAATTGTTGGGTTACAGTGAATGCACATTTTTATCATTCTTGTTGTGTATGGCCAGATAGAGCCAATTATACCCCTGCCAGCAACGTAAGCAGACACTACAGAGGTTGTATTAAAAAACAAAAGCAAACCAAAGGCCAGCAGGTAAGATGAACAGGCAAATGGTGCCAGTGCAAAGCCCCCCAGGTCTTCCCCAGGGAGAACTGCTACCTTTGGAGAAGGCTATCTCTATTCAGGTCATAATGGGCTCTGCTGGTTGTCTTTAAGCCCATGTTCTGATGAAGCAGATTGGATGTCTAATGGTCTCTGTGTGGTAATTTACAAGCAAGATTTGGGCATTCTTCCAGTTCTGGCCAGTGTTAGTCAGCCAAATAACTTTCTTGGCGAAAAGCTGCCAAAGTCAGAGACTCTTCCCTTGCAGGTTTCTGGGCTCTGTGTTACACATACATGGAGCTGGGAAACCCTTCTTTCTTCCGCATTTTCTCTTTTGTTGCAGTCTGAAGAGAAGTGATGCTCTCCTGTTCTGTTCTCTCATGGAGGTGGAGCTCTGGAATCCTTTCAGTCTTCCCCAAGGGGCAGGGCATTTCTCTCCTTAACACTCTCCAATGGCTTCCTGTGCTATTTGGATTAAAATAAGAAGATCCCAGATTAGAAAAGGTGACCTCTCTGACTGGCTCAGTTTCTTCCAGCCCATAGACCCTCTTTCTGTCTTACGCATTTCAAGCTAACACAGACCCGTTTTTATGTTGGTTTTGTGCATTTATGGCACATTCTTGGCCCTGAGGATGTCAGAGTCTGCTCTCCTCAGTGATACGATCTCCCACGTACCTTCTTCTTCTGATACCCCTGGGGGACCTCGCCAACTGCTCCATGTTGTTCTTCTTTTCTGTTCTACTTCACCACCTTAAGAGAGCCTGAGACTATTCTTTGCTTTCTGGAGTAGGGTCCACATCAAGGGTAAGGACTGTACTTACTCTGTGCCAAAGCTGAGGTGAGAATCTTGAGAGAAAGAAATGGGAAGGTAGGGTGGGGTGAGAATTGGGAACATGAGAGAAAATGACGGAGTTTTGGCTTTTCTCACTCATGCATCTGAACTAGTTCATGTTGACTTTGTCTGTATTTAATTTATAATATGCCACTCGTTTAGAATAGGGTTCAAAAATCTGAGTCCCCCTCCAATTTTGACTGCATTAGGAACTGGAGAGTATGTAATAACCTTATTATGAAGAGGAAGTACTAAGGGAGCCAAAATTATATTTACGGATTTTTGAAGAAAATCACTTGTGTATGTGTTTTGGGAAAAGCAAAATTTCAGAAAGATTTGTAAAAGATGATTACTAGTCAAAAGGTTTGTTTGTTTTTACAAACAAAATGGGAATAATGGCTGGGATTGGAGAGCTCGGGGAGAAAAATGGAGGGGCCACATTAAACTGCACTGCCCCAGCAGCACGTATGTGGGAATGGAGAAATGAGAATGTCTGAAAGGAAATGCAGGTCTTATCAGAGGAGCCACGAAGATTTCCTTTTTGTTTTCCCCAGAATTATTAGCATCAGCTGTGACTGATGATGAAGAACCACTTAATATCCCCCCCAAGGAATCGCTGGCAGCCTGCTCTCGGGCCCAGTCTCACATGGACTGACATGACAGAGACATAATTTTGCCCTAATTCCTTAAAAGAACAGGAAAACACCAGTGTAATCCAATCCATTTGTTTAACTCTAGAAAACCTTTCCCTGAGTCTGTTTTTACACTGCCAAACTGAAAGGCATGTCTGAAGGAGTAATTAAAGGCTTTAAACGTGAAAGAAAGTGAAGTTCTTACTGCAGTCTGGGGACTCAGTGAGAATAATGGGAACCAAGGGAAATTTAGATGGGGAAGCTCAATTCAGTGAGAAAGTATCTGTCGATATTGTGCGAGATGTTTAAAGTTGATGCTGCTGCGAGCCAGTCAGCTCTGGTTTACCTTGATTCAGTCTATGCTGAGCAAATAAGTTTTTTGAACAAGATTGCCAGAGGCAGAGTAACATCTGCCCCAGCAAACAGCCTCCTTGAGGGTTTGGGCTGTTGCCTATTGATTATAGATCGGTGTAGGTTACGCATTAAAAGTCCTTTCCCTAGAACGTCTACATTTAGCACAGTTAGGTAGAGTTACTGTTATGGCCTGAATATGTAAACTATGTATTTTAAAATTATTTTTTCTATCACACTCATTTGGAGGTATGTGTGCGAAAATTCTGTAGACAACCTCAGCTGCACGTAGTCAACACTGAAGTCCTTTGTCTTTCCTTCTACTCCACCGCTTAATTTATTTCCCTCATCGCTTTACCGGCCCCTCCTCTTCTCTGTAACCCACACACAAGGCTGTTTCTCAGCCTTCGTCCTTCTTGGGTGAATATACTCAGGTTCATGGCTTTAGTAATATATCTGGAACCCCTGAGTTCCAGATTTATACCTTTAACTGCTTACCCAGCGTCTCCATCATCTCCATCTCCATAAATCCCTCAAAGGTCACCTATTTTGAGAATCGTTGAACGTAAGCTGGATGAGCTTAGGGAATTTGTTTCTCTAAAGGTGCTAGGAGTGTGAAAAAAAAAATGCTAAATATTTATTGAATGAATTAGTAAGAGATTGTCCTAATTTACTCCCAAATCTGTATTTTTTTAATCTTAGTAAACTGTACTGCTTTATAACTAGCTAGCCAAGATAGAACCCTTAAAGATAGTCTCTCTTCCTCCTAGATCTCTCCTTCCTCATCAAATCAATCATTAAGTCCTCTTAATTCTTCATGAGAAAATTGTTCTAATCCATTTCTTTCTACGTATTCTTGTCTTCCCTGACAAAAGAATTTTACTTTCTGCTATGGACTGAATTGTGCCTCCCCCACCACCAATTTTCTATGTCTAAGCCCTAGTCTTAAGGACTTCAGAATGTGATTATATTGGGAGGAACTTTAAAGAGGTAATCAAATTAAAAGGAGGCCATGAGGGTGGGCCCTAATCCAATCTGACTGGTGTATAAAGGGGATATTAGGACACACACAGCGGACACCAGTGACGTGGTGCAGGACACAGCCAGAAAGTAGCCATCTGTGAGCCAAAGAGAGACACCTCGGGAGAAAACAAACCTTGCTAACAACCCGACCTTGGAGTTCTGCCCCCAGAACTGTGAGAAAGTAAATTTCTGTTTTTTAAGCCACTCACTTTGTGGTATTTTGTTATTACAGCCCCAAAAAACTAATACATCTCCCCTGAAAAGATCCTCTAGTCTTCTCTAACAAAGCATCCTGTCCCTTCTCTCTTTCTCCATTCTCCCCCACATTGGAATATAGATATAAATATACATACAGCTCCACTCATCATTGGTGGGTTACAAGGCAAATGCATAGAAACTGTAAATAGGAATCTGAAGGATAAAATGGGATCTCGTCCATCCTTCTCTCGAATCTCCGTCCCTCTCTATATGTGATCTTTCTTAAACATCATAACTGTAAATAAGCACATGACCTCAGAGCTTCAAACATCTCTGGCTCATTATCTGAGAATAAGTTCAAGTGTTTTAGCATTGTATATGAAGCCCTTTCCCTGTTGTGTTTTCCCACCTGTTCTTCCAGGTCCATCTGATCTACAGTCTGAGAGGGCCGAGCGGGAGGCCGATGGCCAGAGAGAGGCAGTGATGAGCCGTGAAGGCACAGGTGATGCTCCCAGATCCAGGTCCACTTTCCTAGGCCCTGCAAGCCATGCGCCAGGCACTATTATGAGCATTTTACACGCAGACTCTCCTTAAATACCACAAAACATAAATAGATGATGTGACCTGCTCAGGGCCTCAGAGCAAATGAGTAGCAGAGCTGAGGTGTAAACCCGGTGCGGTCCAGTTGTTCCGTTTGGCCCCTCGTGCCCACCTCTTTCCGGTATATGTCAGTGGTTGTTGATTTGCTTAATGAAACATGTTTTGCTTGTTTATTAAGATAGCTCAGATTGGTTTCTATTACTATTACTTTTCGTAAGGTACAGTAAAACATTGTAAAGTACAATGAAAACCCGAAGGAGCCTAGGTTAAGTGTCACATTGTCTAGGGGGGCAAAGGAGACGAACTTGTATAAACCTACCTCTGTTTTCTTGCTAACCTGTTCCACTTACCTTCATAATCATCCTTAGCAAATCATGCTTAATTGTTTGCCTGTGGGTTTTTCTGTAACTATCATCTTGTCCGGCATAGTAGAAATGAAAACAAGTAATTATGATTTTTCTTCTGCCCTAGCATGTAATACCTCTGAGGGAGCTGGTACATTGTACTGTTAGCATACCCTCTCTGACCCACACTATGGATGAATGGCTGACTCAGGTAGTTGATCAGAGCACATTGGCAATTCCATATTAATCATGATAATAAGTAAAAAAGTGAAGAGAATTACATGGCGGGGGGGCAAAGAGAAATTCTAAGGGGTTTGACTGGAGCCTCTGAGAATGCTGCTTTCCACCTGGAAAACCAAAGCAATCCTATCTGATAGATTCAGAGACTGGTTTAGGAAGTGCAACATCAGGATTCCAGAGGACTAAGCCTTTCTTTGATTGTATCTCTTTCTCTTCCTCTCTCTCTTTTGTCTTTTTTTTTTTTTTTTTCAGATTGTATCTCTAATGCTCTTAAAGACAAAAAGGGTGTTTTTTTCCATGATCGTGATGTATGTTTAGGGCCTTGTTTTGCAAATCTATTACGTAAAGGATTATTAACAACCTAACTTTCTGCTCATTCTAATTTTGTCATCACAATACAGGTTCACAAAGATGGGCTGGGATTTGAGAATTCCTGAAGCTCTAAATACTTTTGAAACATTGAGGTCAATTGCAGTTTCCGTGCTACATCTTCTAATTACAAAAACAAAACAAAACAAACAAACAAAAAAAACACCCCAAAAAACCAGAAAACCCAAAACAACGACAGCAACAAAAACATAGGGTTTATAGATTATTAGAAAGCAACTCGTTTTACATGTGTAGAATGTAAGATGATAGGAGGAAAATTGCTTCCTAGAGCTGATAAAATTTTATGTTATCACCATTTCAAACTGAATAAACCATAAACTCATCCAGGGTTTGGTTTTATTTTGTTTTGTTTTCCTTTTTACTTTGCATTCCTTATAACTATTAAATCCATAAGAGCAGTAGTGGGTCTGGATGCTGAAAACAAGTAATGCAACCTGGTGAATTCCAAATAATTGCCTCTATCTTTGTCTCTGAATATGCATGGATATCTCACCTATGGGAACATAAGGAAAATATTAGACAAGGCAGATCTATGAATCCTAAGTATTTCATTTATTGGCATTAAATTTTTAGATTTTTAAAATTTGAGTATAGTTGACACACAAATTTACATTCGTTTCAGGAGTACAACTTAGTGATTTGACAGATTTATATATTATGCTATATTCATTACCAGTATAGCTCCCATGTGTCCTATTATATTGCTATTACAGTATCACTGACTATATTCTTATGCTCTGCTTTTTATTCCTGTGACTGACTCATTCCATAACTGGAAGCCCGTTTTTCCCTCTCTACTTTACCCATTTTTGCCCAACCCCCACTGTCTTCCCCTCTGCAATCATCACTTTGTTCTCTGTTGTTATAGTTCTGATTCTGCTTTTTGTTTATACATTCATTTGTTTTTATATTTTATTTATAAGTGGAACTGTATGGTATTTTTCTTTCTCAGTCTGATGTATTTCATTTAGCATAATACCCTCAGGTTATTAGGTTCATCCATGTTGTCTCAAATGGCAAGAGTTTGTCCTTTTTATGACTGTGTAATATTCCATTGTGTGTGTATTTATGTGTGTGTGTATGTGTGTATATACATAGCATTTTCCTTATGCATTTATCCTTTGATGTACACCTAAGTTGCTTTCATGTCTTGGCTACTGTAAATAATGCTGCAATAAACATGGTGTATATATTCTTTTTGAGTTAGTGGTTTGTTTTCCCTGGGTAAATACCCAGTGGTGGAATTATTGGGTCATATGACATTTATATTTTTAATTTTTTGAGGAAACTTCATTCTGTGTTCCATAGTGGCTGTACCAATGTACATTCCCACCGACAGTGTAAGATGGTTCCTTTTTCTTCACATCCTCACCAACATGTGTTTCTTGTGTTGTTGATTTTAGCCATTCTGACAGGTGTGAGGTGATATCTCATTGTGGTTGTGATTTGAATATCCCTGATGATGAGTGATGTTGAGCGTCTGTTCATGTATCTGTTGGCCATCTGTATATCTTGTATGGAAAAATGTCTATTCAGGTCTTCTGTCCATTTTGAATAAGATTTTTTGGACTTTTTTTGGTGTTGAGTTGTTTAAGTTCCTTATATATTTTGGATACTAACTCCTTATTGGATATATCATTTGTAAATATCTTCTTTTACTCAGTAGGTTGTCTTTCTGTTTTGTTGATGGTATTCTCTGCTGTGCAGAAGCTTTTAATTGTGATGTAGTCTCAATAGTTTATTTTTGCTTTTGTTTCCCTTGTCTGAGGACACATATCTAGAAAAATGGTGCTACGACCAGTGTCAGAGAAATTACTGCCTGTGCTCTCTTCTAGGATTTTCATGGTTTCAGGTCTCACATTTAGGTCTTTAATGCATTTTGAGTTCATTTTTATGTATGGTGTTAGAAAATGGTCCAGTTACATTCTTTTCCACGTAGCCTTCCAGGTTTTCCAGCTCTGTTTATTGAAGAGACTTTTTCCCATTGTGTATTCATGCCTGCTTTCTATAGATTCATTGACCATATAACCATGGGTTTATTTCCAAGGTCTTGATTTTGTTCTGTTGATCTATGTGTCTGTTTTTGTGCCCGTACCATATTGTTTAGGTCACTACAACTTGTAGTAAATCTTGAAGTTGGGAAGTGTGATACTGCCAGCTTTGCTCTTTGTCAACATTGCTTTGGCTTAAATCCTAAGTATTTAAAACAGAGGGTCTAATGGGAATACTACCTGCTATCTCTATTATTATGGCTCCAGAGGTAAATGCACACATTTACTTATTATCCCACAAAAGCACAAGTTGCTTTTGTTTTTCATAGCAGATGTTTCTTCTCCAACAATTAGAAATATATCAAGAGCACTTGCTACTGTGAATGATACTCCAGGATGGTGACTCATTGAGTAGAAGGATTTTCTGAAGTCTAAAATAGCATGAAAACAAATGCTTACAAATGTCCTCACTAAAGTTCTTACAAGACACGTAAAGAACCTCAGTACTCAGCATCTAACAGTCTCAAAATCATGAAAGTTTTTATTTGGGCAACTGTGACTGTTACTCCTAGAAACCAAAGGGAAACCTCCTTGACCAGTTTGCCACATTCCCAGAGACTAGGACTTCAGAGCCAGGCTCACCCTCCAAGAAATCCCCACCTGTGGGATAATTGGTTCTGTAGCTCCTTGTGGAAAGTGACTGGCTTCAATTCCAGCAAAGGTACTGTTCATTTTGATATCTGTGCCCTTTCCAAGAAACAACATGAGAAGCCAAAAAACTGGGCAAAGTCATGGCAATGAAATATTGGAGTCATCATGGATAAACATCTAGTCAGGGTTTGGTTAAGAGTAGGCCTGGCAAAATCAATCTACAGTGATGGAAATTAGACCAGCAAGTACACAAGGGGCTGGGAACTGACTGCCAATGGCATGAGTGAATTTTTGTGTTAATGGAAATGTTCTATACTCTGACTGGGGAATTGGTTACATGGGTATATGTTTTGTTAAAAGTCATCCAACTGTACACTAAAGTGGATGAAATTTAACATAACCAAATAAAATTATATCTCAATAAAATTTTACAAATGAAAACCAGGGTTGAGTGGGTGACTGGCTTTGGACTCAGGATCCTACGACAAAATGGGGAGACAAAGAGTGTCCTGAAAATGTCCCCTTTCTGAAGCCTATGAGCCTCTTCCTCCTCCTGGTCTTCCTCCTGGTATAGGGTTCCTTGGAGGATGCTTCGACTCCTCAGGCAAAACTCTGTGTCTAAAATTTCCTGTTCTTTCCTCTTCCCACAATTCTCTCCTTGTTTTCCCATTTTTTTTCATCTTCTGGTCTGTCCACTCATCACTGTATCCCTAGCACCAAGGTGCTTTACAAATATGTGTTTAATGAATGTCTGGATAAGTAAATGAAAGAAGGAAAGAAGGGAGGGAGAGAAGAGAAAGGAAAGTTAGACAACTTATGCCAAGACATCTGTGTCTCTTAACAAACTATTTAATTTTTCTTCTCAGTGTTTTCTCTCCTTGCCTTCCTTATTCTTTTTCACTAAAAACCAATTTCTAGGGGGAGAATTAGCTCAAAGGAAGGTATTTATTCTTCTAGACAATTGAGAAGAAACTTGAGATGAAAACTGTTGGGTTGACTAACTGCTTAAAATGGAGTAAGTGAGTAGGTGACTGGAAGGGAAGTTGGGATGGGAGGGTTTGCCCAGGCCACTCCGTCTGTGCCCTGCTTTACCCTGCCTGTGACCAGAATGGAGCATCACAGCCCTGTGAAGAACATGGGCCATGAAGTCAATTGAAATTTGAAATTGAAATTGAAATTTGAAGGGTTCAGATTTGAAGTTTGAAATTGAATTTGAAATTTGAAGGGTTCAAATTTCAGCTTTGTCACTGACAAGCCACATGACATTTTGACACGATGCTTAATTTCACTAACCCTGTGTCCTCATCCACAGTGGATGGTAAATATGACCTCTCTCACTAGATTATAAGGACTACATGAATAACAAATGTGCTTGAAACTTGTTTTTTTTGTTGGTGTTGTTTGGTTGTTTTTTTACCCTTTCCTGATCCCCAGACACTCTCTCCTAGCCCAACCAGGCATGCCAGCAGGACCCCTGAGATTGAGGGATGCCTGCAGGGGTGGGTGGTTACAAGGTAGTATATGACAGGGTGAACAAATGGTGGTATGGTATAATGACAGAAATGAAGGAACATTCTTGTATATCATAATATCCAGCTTTAAACTGTAACTATTCTATTCTGAGATAATAATTACGTGATAAATATATCCTGTAAATGTTCTCCATGAGGACAATGATTTGTTCCCTGCCCTACTGCCAGGGAATGAAGATACAGAAGAGGCACACAAGTCTTTGTTGTATGAAAGAATGTATAAACCAAAATGTGTTGCTCTTTAAGCAAGACCAGAAGAAATGAGCAAACCCCTTCTCTTTAAATGACTTAGGATCTGGATTGCCACTCTTACTTTTCAAGATGAATTTTATAAAAAGCTTTGCTCTGAGAGTACTACAATTGTCTACAAGGTTGCCTGGGAATGATATAAAGAAGGAAAGTTTTTGAATGTTAGTATAACTTCTCTGTATATCCAGCTCACAAAATAGAATTTTTTAAATTGTAAACTAACAAACAATCTGTGTGAGTAATTTCAAAAGAATAGAGAAGATAAAATCATACCACCCAGAGATGCACAGTTTTAAGAAGTTTATGTGTTTTACTTCCAGTTTTTTTAAGCACAATATCAATATACACCTGTGTATAGTTTTAGAGTTGAAATTATGTTATGGATGAATTTTTGAATTCTGATTTTATTATATCATAAGCTCTTCATCTTTAATCATTTTTCATATTTTTAAAAACTGCTGCATGGCCTATGGAATGTATCTCAACATTTATGAGAAATGAACCTAGAGCTGCATCTAGAAACAGAGCAGGTGCCACCAATAATGGTTGATTGAAAAAATGAAGCACACACACTCTGCCCCCTGAAATGATGTCATGCTCTTTGTGACGCTGAAAAGTAGTACTTCTGGGAGTCAGACTAAGTAGATACAAAGCACATCTGGGGGCCTGGAGTTGAGAGGAAAAGAAAACACTTAAGAGGAAGAAGACTGACAGGGAAAGCCAGAAAATCAATGCTTAATGCCCTGTCAGTCCAAAATACTTTTGGTGTTGAGAGTTCTGTCCATTATTAAGAAATCAAGGTAGTGATATACTTTTATGAGCTCTGGCATCCTTTCTATCTACACACTTGAGCAACCTAGAAGGAAGGGATTTCCAAGTGAACATGAAGGCTCTCTAAGATGGATTATCTTTACTGGGACAATAGCTAATGTTTACTGAGTTACTGAGCTAATGTGTCCCTAGATCTGTTCTGTGTTCTTTCCACCTGTTAACGCATTTAATTCTCCACACAATTCCACTAAATAATTTCTATTATTATCCCACCATTCTCATATTATAGAAAGAGTAGAGGAGACACAGGTAAGTTATATAAATTGTCCTCAGAAAGTAAGGTTGAAGTCTAGGAGTTCAGAATACATGCATATATGTAGTTATTTATGTATATTTGTCTGTACAATTCATAGACTACATATATACATGATTCATCTATTACACGTGTGTGTGTGTTTGTGTGTGTGTGTGTGTGTGTGTGTGTGTGGTTTCTCCCCTGGTGTTTTTCCTAAGCTGGTAGAACCTTGCCTATATTCCCCTCCAACTGTGGTCCAGTCCTTTTGTCCTCTGTTTACAAAAATTGGAGAGCTGTCCTGGTTGTAGCTTTCTCAGCTCTCATGTTTATTACAGTGCACCGGAAGTGTGTTTTTCTTCACACTGTTCTATTAACATTTCTGTATAAGAGCACTAATATCACTAATAGCCTGGGTGACACAGTCAGTTAAGCATCTGGCTCTTGGTTTTGGCTCAGCTCACGATCTTGGAGTCATGAGGTTGAGGCCACATCAATTTCACATTCAGTGTGGAGTCTGCTCGAGATTCTTTCTCTCCCTCTCTTTACCCTCCGCCCACCCACTCACTTTCTCTCTATGTATAAATAAATAATCTTTTAAAAAAGAGAGAGAACTAATAACCCTTCCAGTTGTCATGGAGACTTTTCAGACATTGGAGCTCTTTGTAGCTTTCAAGTGTTAGCAACTTCCTCCTAGACATTTTCTACCCCTTAGTGTCTATATTACTGAGAATCCTTGTTTGTTTTATATTTTTATGGTGTTTATCTGTTTAATGTGTTCTTCCACTTTGGACCCTTCCAGATTTTTATTTATATCCCACCATTTTTCTAACTCTGCACATTTTCTTTGTCAAATATCATCATTTTTGAACGGTTCGTCTCTCATCTTGATGTGATGATTCTCTAGCTTGTGGATTTCCAAAACTGGGTACAACTCTATCCAGATTTATTTAGGTTTTCTTATATCAACTGAATGCACCCTGAACGTCTGATAGGCACCTTAAACTTAACATGTATGAAGCTCGACTCATCATCTTTTTCTCAAGACCTGCTCATCCTTCCGCACTCTACCTCAGTTAACGATACCGTGTTCTACGCACTGCTAACTAGAATGTTAGTATTATTCCTGTTTTGTTGCTTTTCCTATTTTATTTCTTAATACTATATGAATCTTGTGTTAATGATATCATCTTGAGTTGCAAGAGACAGAAATCCAGCTTAAATTTCCCTTGGACAAAAGGGAAACTGTACAGATTTACTCCAGCAGCCAAAAGTCCAGCTTTCCTGTGAAACATTTCCTAAGCTGAAATGGCATGAAGTGAAGCAGCAAAGCCCATTAATTTATATGGAAATTTTTGAACATTTCCAGACCCAAAATGTAACCTCCCTTTGCCTTTTTAGATACCTTAGGGCACATGTTGCTATTGGATGCATAAAATAAATGGAGATAAAATAAAACACAGAGGCTCACAGACCTGGTCCAAATCTATGTCAGCTTGGTGTTGAGATGCTAAAGATGTTTTCCAGGGAAAGAAGCTTGGTGGGGCCACCATGCTACCTTTAGAACATCTTCTGCAAAACAAACACTAAATGTTATTTTCTCCTTTGGCTTTTTCTCATAAAAATGAAAATTCCTTTTGGATTTCTCTCCACTAGAGAAGACAGGGACCCATGTAGGTCTTTCACCGAAGCAAAGTGGTGTAACTCCAACTTTAAAAAAACTAAGGGTACTTGGATAGACTTGTGTCACCTTGACTGTGGAAAGACAGCTAAGCAACAAAGGAATTCATGCTACCAGGTGTCTCTCTAAATCTCAGTCTCTCACTTGTACCACCCACACTGATCTCTGCTTCTGTCTTCTCTCTTGTGTTGGCTGCATCTTCTCTGGCTCCCCCAGCTTCGTATGGAGAAGAAATGGCATTTTTCCTCCTAACTCCAAACCTAGAAGAAATATTTACTGGTCCCATTTGGACTGGACTTTCACGTCTTGGCTAAGTTACTGTGGTGCAGGTATGCGGTAAGAAGGTGGGAGGGGTTAACAGATTTGATCCATCATGTAGTAGCCACTATTGGCGATGGGGGTGGGTGGCTATGGGGGTGAGATCCATTCCCTGAATGAAGAAGCTGCCTTTTATCAGAAGAATCAGAGAAAGGGGGTGCTGCACAGACAAAATATAAGAAATGGCCGCTACAAACCTATTCCTTCCTCTAGTTTCTCACTGGCATTTCCCTTTTCTAAATTATTCTCCTAAATTACTATGTTGATCCTTTTTCTTCTCTGCCTGACTTTAAATTCTGTACTCTCCAAATCCATTTTCAACAGAGACCTCATTTTATATAGAGAGGTAATAAAGTAAACGAGAGTATGTGTGTGTGTGTGTGTGTGTGTGTATGTATGTGTGCATGTGTGTATAACCATTATCCATCTATATCAAACCCATTATCCATCTATATCAAACCCAAGAAGGTTTCATTCTTCTCCAGGTTAAAGTCCAACTTTCTTCCTATAGCCTCCATGACTCCATGACCCGTACCTGGCAATCCAATGTCAAGTCTTTTCAGTTTTGGTCCTATATGTCACCCTACAATAATGCCAAAGAGCTTTTGTTTTTGATGAATGCATTAAACCTTTCCTTTGCTTCTCTGATCAAATTTCTTCCTTCTGCCTACTATGCCTGTTTTTATATTTCCTCTGCCTGACTCCTGCTCAGCCCTTAAAGCTCAGTTCCTGTTGCCTCCTAGATATCTCTGTGACAGGCATCCCTCATACCTTGTGCATGTTTATATTATTGCAAACAAATGATTTTTTTTCAAAGATTTTGTTTGAGAGAGAACATGAAGGGGGTCAGAGGGAGAGGGAGAAGCAGACTCCTCACTGAGCAGCGAGCCCAATGTGGGGCTCAATCCCAGAACCCTGATACCATGACCTGAGCTAAAGGCAGATGCTTTACTGATCGAGCTACCCAGGTGCCCCTCAAATGATTATGTTTTTATCACTACCCTCTCTAACAACAATGCAGGCTTCCTGAGGGCAGGAACTTTGAGTTAAATTACCTTGATAGTCCCCATATTAAAAAAATTACTTCATGACTGGGAAACAGTTTAGAAATACTAAGAAAATGAAATTAAGTATGAAAATACCACAAATGCAATCAATTATATGATTCATTATTACTGAGATACCTGGCCGATTCTACTCTAACACATTTACAAATCACATTTTTGACCTACTGAAAATAATATTACTATTTTCTTAATTACATCTATTATATTTGACATTCAATTAAAAATCCTTTTATCAAATGGTTTGTTTTGAAAATTGGGTACTCTGATTATTTGAACATTTTGAATAAGTGAAAGTTTGCCCGAATCATACCTTATTCTGTATTTTCAAAGAGAACACATTGACCAAATGAAATTTTTTTCTTTGATTTGGTAATTTGCATTATCCCAGCAATATCATAAATAGTGTTTTCATTGAAATTGGAAAAGATATTGGATATTATATCAGATCTCTAGTAAACAAAAGGTAAATCTTGGAATTCTTTTAAAGTAAATCATTTTACCAATTTATATTCATAAAATTTCTTCCTTAACCTTGTATGAATGAATTTACTACTGTTTTTCCCCTTTCTCTTATGATATATATCATATATATATGTGGTATTATGATATATATCATATATATACTCTTATGATATATATCTCATATATATATATATATATCTGACTTTTCTTCTCTTTTTTTCATGGTACCCTTTCTCCATCTTCTTGGCTGCTCCATTCATTTATTCAACAATTATTTACTGAGTCCTTTCACAGCGCTGGTCTCCATCTCAGAGCCTCTGCCCAGGAGTCACTTTCTCCCTACAGGTCCCTGTTTACTCCCTTGGGGCCATTGTTGTATCCAACAGAGAGACCTTTCATCTGAGCTCCAAAGCCATACATCCATTTGCCTGTTATGCATCTTTACTTGGATTTCTAACTGCTGTCTCTGACTCTACATACCTAAATTGAACTCCTCCCTCCCCCTCTCCCTGCCACACACAGTTTCCTCCTCTTTTTAGTGAATGGTACACTGCACACAAAATGTGCAAGTCAAAGCACTGAGAGTCATTCTAATCTCTTCTCTGTCTCTTCCCATACTGTCAGTCACCAAGTCCCATTGATCTTGCTTACTTGATCCCTCAGCAATCAATCCATCCACTTACTTCTTTTTCCATTGTCACAAGTCTACATCCCCATCATCATCTTTCTGTACTACTCTAATTCACTTGTAAATAGTCCCTAGCTTCTACTTTTGCTTTTCTCCAATCTATTATTCACTCTGTTGAACCAGTGATCCTTAAAAAAAAAAAAAAACCACATAGATCTGATTATGTTACTCCCATGCTTAAAACGCTAAATGATTTCCCATTATTTCTAGGACAAGTTCCAAAATATATTTCAAATGGGCTACAAAAACTAGCTTTCCTCTCCACACTCATTATTATTTCCCTTCTGGATCCATCTCTGTACATCAATCATGAAACCTTCCTTTTGTTTCTCAAAGAATGCTCTTTTCTACCTCTGGGCCTTTTCACATGCTTTTCTCATGTTTCTGTTTATATTAAAGGAGAAATAAATTAGCTGCATGGTTAGAAAAATCTCACAGTACAAAAATCTATAAAATAAAAACAAATCTTTCCTCTTATTCCCCATCCTGCCACTCTTACAAAGCATCCAATGTCATTAGCCTCTTATATGTTTTTCTAAAATGTGTGTGTGTGTGTGTGTGTGTGTGTGTGTACATGTGTGTGTTTAGAAGAAAGGGGAAGAAATGTACTTTAATCTGTAATGATTAAAGTACAAAATCTGAAAACTGTCTGAATTCAGATTCCATCACTGCCATAAAGTAGGTGTGGGATCTGGGTCAAGTACTTATCCACTCTGTGTCTAAGTTTGTTCATGTGTAAAGTGGGAAAGTAATGGGATCTACCTATAGGTTGTATGCAATTATGATCTCTCCATATATTACTAATTTTCTCTTCTTTTTCAGTGTTTATCCCTCATTTCTTTCTCTTGTAGATTTGCTTTTGCTCATATTTCTGGAACAATATACATAATGGATGTGCATAATGGAGGTATTAGTGAGCATTCTGGTCTTGTTTGTGCATTTAATTGTAATGCTCTTCTAGTGCTTCACCATTAAGCTTATTGATGCTGACTGATGCTGACTTTTGGGTTGAGAGAGGTACTATACATTAATAACTATTATTATATTTTGAGTACCTATTTTTATTCTACCAAAGATGTTTATGAAAAATTGATTTTGAATCTTGTCAAATGAGGTTTGGACCACTTGAAAGGGTCATATATTTCCCCTTTGATCTATTACTATGATGTAATTTAACAATTTCTAGAATTTCTAGCTTATATACCATTTTCAGATATTTCAGTCATATCTTCTTCTCC
>NW_019154086.1:36175647-36285685 GCF_002288905.1 Enhydra lutris kenyoni | reverse complement strand
CTTTCTTTCTTTCTTTCTTTCTTTCTTTCTTTCTTTCTTTCTTTCTTTCTTTCTTTCTTCCTTTCTTTTCTTTCATGTTTTATTTATTTGACAGAGAGAGTGAAAGCCAGAGAACATAAGCAGGGGGAAGGGCAGAGGGAGAGGGAGAAGCAGGCTCCCTGCTGAGCAAGAAGGCTGATGCAGGCCTCAATCCCAAGACTTTGGGAAAATGACCTGAGCTAAAGGCAGACGCTTAATAGACTGAGCCACCCAGCCACCCCCATCTTTATTTCTTAATCCTGCTTTATCTTTTATTTGGTTATTCTCTTCTAGAAAATAAAATTTATTTGAGGTCTAAAAAACATCACTCTTAATATTTAATTACCATATTTAGTCAGCTTTCTGAGTGTTGTCTATCTCCCCTACAGTTTCTTCTTCCTCTATTTTTCTTTCTTTCCTCATCTTTTTTCCCCTCCAATAACTGTGATTTGTGTGATATTGGTGACAGATTTATATCCAAACACAACTTATAATGCACACTTACCAAGTAATAATCAGTAAAATGTGACTGAAGAACCTATGAAAGTGCATAGATAATGTGCCTTAGGAAATTAAGGTAGGGCATTCTAAAACAATTCAAGATTTAATAAATGCTCACTGAGTTTCAGGCACATTGCGCTGAAAATACAATTGGTGATTATGTCATAGTTTCCACCTTAAAGGAATCTTCTGTTTGGTGAGAGACCAATGGCAAGTACAATACTCGAAGATGGCATGTTACCAGGGCACGTAGGAGGGACGCCACCATCTGGGAAAGACCCTGGAATGCACAATGTTTAGTTGAGTTCCAGAAGGCTAACAAAACCAACTTTCCTGGTTTGGAACAATTGATTAAGATTCAAAAACAAAAGGAATTAGATATTAAATTCTAGGAAGTATAAAATATAGCTAATACTTATAATGTTTCCTGATTTCAAATTTCTGTAAGAATGAAATTTAATGTTTTGAGCTGCCTTACAGTAAAGTGCACATATAATTAACATTTTTACCTCCAGTTAGTTGGTGGAAGCATGAGGTCATATGGCACTTTTTAAAATCAACCCCAAGTAGCTTTTCTGCTCTAAGATCCTAATTTTAGGGCATCTTTATGTAAATTTTGGAGCTAGGTTTCTCTTCTTCCTAGGAAAAAATGATACCAAGTATGATGAGAGATTTTAAATGATATAACATCAGCTGTTAAAGCATGTTATTCACACAAATGGGTGTAAGTCTAGAAGTTACAAGCTGAGGGGCATTAAATGAATTTCCTTGAGTATTGTAAGTTTGCAGCCTTTGTTGGTACTAATGTACTAAGTATTGATAAGGGTGATTCTGGTTGTAGAGTGGAGTAGACAGATGGTTCTGGTAGTGGGGAATTTGTACAATACCACCCTTTTGAAAATCATTTTAATAGACACACTGGACTTTGGAGTTTGAAGTCCTAAGTAACTTTTTGGCCTCAAATAATATTACTAAATTTGTAACATATCTTCCCCATAAAATTTCATCTGAGATGACTTTTTGACCTTTCAAAAAATTACATTTACTCTTTTATTATTTATTTGAGAGAGACAGAGAGCATGAACATGGGCCAGGGAGAGGGAGAAGCAGACTCTCCACTGAGCAGGCAGCCCAATGCAGGATTCCATCCCAGGATGCCAGGATCTGACCTGAGCCGAAGGCAGATGCTTAACTGACTGAGCCACCCATGCGTTCCATATTTACTCTTTTAAGATAGAGTATTTGACACTTCTGAGGAAATGTATAGAAATGTGTTGTAGGCTTTGAAGGCAGTTCAAAAATGGTGGCTCTGACAGCACTACTGAAATAAGGACTTAGCCTCCTGGGGTGATTGTTTTGAATAAGAAAACACTCAGTTAGATGTCTCCATAAAAACTCCTAGTTGTCCTTTATATCCATTTTTCCTTTTCATTTGGTAGGAGAGTCCCAGATTTTTAGAGGGATACCTGACCACTTGCAATAAAGGCACATGTCCTTGCCTCCAAGCAAGATGAGGCCATGTCACTTAGTTTTGATGAACTGAGTGTAAGTGGAAGTGTAACATGGCAGCCTTGAATCTTTATTAATGGACAGTCATCAAGCATCCTTGGTCCTTTCTTCTTTGTCCCTTTTGCCTTCCTACAGGCTGGAATGCTATAAAATTGCTGGACCAAAAGTCGCTATTTTAGTCCATGAGGTTGTTTTGGAATTGTAGGCCATGTAAGTGGTAGAATAACAAGACAGAGTTCAGGAACTTAAAACTTTTAAGTACAAGAGATTGCTTGCTTTCACCTTCTACATAAGAGAAATAAGCTTATCTCTTCTGTAAGTAACTATCACTTGGGGTCTCAGTTACTCAAAAGGAACTCCATCCTATATGATATGTGTGCATAAATTCCATTGTAGCTGTTCAAAATATTTTATAGGGTCAATATGTACTTTAAAACGACAGTAAATAAGAAATATATTTTAAAATTTAACCAGCTTAATTGTACTTTACAGTCTCATTAGTGTATTATCATTTGAATATTCATTTTGAAGAAAATTTACAAATTGGGAAAATATTTGAGAGCCTGAGGTTGGCTGGCCGTGGGAATATGGTGAAGAGAACTACATTCCAGATATGAGAAGAGGCCCTGAGTCCTCCTGTGGTCTACCTGAAAATCCAGTGTCCCTCAGACCTCACCTATGACTTCTGCCCAAATATTTGGTGCCACCGAGTTACAGGTACTATTTTAGGGGCTGATTATAATGTAATGATTGAAACCAAGTCCTAATTCTCATGGAACTTTCATTCTAGTGTGTGGACATAGATGATCGATAAGTAACCATACAAGTACATAATAGATGAGAGGTGATAAGTGTTATGAAGAAATCTAAGGGAGGGTTAAGACGCACAGTACAATCGAGTGTGTGCTGGAGTGTAGGGGCGGCAGCTCAGAGATCTTCCCTCAGCCTGTATAAGGTACACATTTAACAACCATATGCTTGGGCCCATTGCTTTTAATATGTTCCAATTCCTGTTCCCTCACAGGTGAGCCCCCACTTTCATGCCAGTGACCACCTCATTCTTGTCCCAAGACAGTTCTAAAGAATCATAAACTTGGACCGTCCATAGGGCTTGGATTCTAAGATGAGAAAGATGAGAGTCCATAATTTTTTTTTTTTTGGCCTGTTTCAAGTTACTTTTAAGTTCAAGCACACAGTTTGACAGTAACATTTAATTAGAAGAGCCCAATCTATGTTCAAATTTCACTTTTCGCATATTTTCCCAGAGATGATACTTTTACTTCTTGTTACTTGTCTCAACCTACAGCCTATACTTAAAGAATCTTTTAACATTAGGAAAGTAGTCCTGTAAAAACAGAGCATGGAATTCAAGGTGGAGAAAGAAGTACATGTGTCTACGGGTCATACCTTCCCACTCACTACCCAAATGTCATTGGGCAAGCCACCAAGCTCATTTCTGCATCTGTAAAATGAAACAAAATTCACAGGCTTCTACAGTTTAATGAGATTCTCCCTGTGAAGAATGTGAAAAACTATAAAACCCTAGACCTTGTGTGTTATTATTGTATTCACTGTCCTCCACAGACCAGGGCGTTTTAGGCCATTGAGATTCCCCCTGAAGCTCATGCAAAGACTGTAGGCTGAGAAGAGAGCAGCTTCTGGTAGGCTGAGTTTGAGTAAGCACATCTTTGTTTAAACTTGTTTCTTTAATTTACTACAATCATTACTCCCTGCCAGTAAGGGCATATTCTCAGTGTTCTATGAACAGTTGCAAATTAAAGGGAAATTTGCCAGGGATAAGCTCATCACAGTATTTCATCTCTAAATATATATCACATTTGTTAAAAAAAAAAAAAAATGAAAGAAAGCCTCTAAACACAAAATTAGAAGCTGATCCCAAGCCAGTAGAAACACTGTGACATCTATGACACACAAGGCTAATAATTCTTAGAATAGAGGGAACTTTCAGAAATCAGTAAGAAAGAAATAAACATCCTGAGAAAGATGAGAATGTATCTGAATATACAACTTAAATAAAAGGTAAGCTTACAGAGAGATGAGAAATGTTCATTACCTGCGGTTATTAAAGAAAAGAGACTTTAAAAAAAAAAGATGCCATTTTTTTTCTGCTGGCAAAGATTTTATAAACATTTAAAAAATAAATCTTGCATTTTTTTAGAGAAAGGAGAAATGGAAATTCTCATACACTGCTGGTGGTAGGTATACAAATTAGTACAGCTGGAAAAAATGTGGTAATATAAATAAAAAGTCATGAAAATATGCATAAGATCGAAAGGTCTTGAAAAGGGAATTCTGTTGTTTAATTTCATTTAATTTATCTCTATTAATTTATTTATTAATTTATCTAATTAGAAATGATAAAGATGCACACAACATTTAATGTATTTTAATATCCATCAGTGTATTATTTAGAATAGGAAATTGTAGAAACAACTTAAATAAGTAACAGCAGGGGAGTGATTACATAAATGAAGTAATGAATAGTAAGACCATTTAATGGTCTTGAATTGTTTAATGAATTTAAATATTGTTTAATGAAAACCATGTTAGAATGTTATGCACAACATTGCTCACTAAATGAATACATGTAGAGACACATTCCAAAAACAATGGGAGGTAAATACAGTGTTTTCCTTTGGTTTGGTTTGTGAATATTCTAAATTATCTGCAGCAGATATGTGTTATTTTAGAGTTGTACATTAATCCCAAGGGACAGAATTTCTTTCTTTTAAAAATTATTAAAGACTGGAATCCTAAATTAGGGTGGAAAATTCGACTCAGTTGTGCAAGACTATCATGTTATGTTTTCCAATTGATTTCTCTTTTCTGTTGAACCCATACGCCCACCAACTGGCCCATGTAAGTTTGCTGGTGAACATTTAAAGGTGAAACATTTCCAATTAAATGTGGATAAACTCAATTCTATATATGGACCATATCTTCTTTATCCATTCATCTGTTGAAGGGCGTCTTGGTTCTTTCCACAGTTTGGCGACTGTGGCCATTCCCGCTATGAACATTGGGGTACAGATGGCCCTTCTTTTCACTACATCTGTACCTTTGGGGTAAATTCCCAGTAGTGCATTTGCAGGGTCATACCAGACTTTTGTATCAACATGGACGGGACTAGAAGAGATTATGCTGAGTGAAGTAAGTCAAGCAGAGAAAGTCAATTATCATATGGTTTCACTTACTTGTGGAGCATAAGGAATAACACGGAGGACATTGGGAGATGGGGAGGAGAAGTGAGTTGGGGGAAACCAGAGGGGGGAGACAAACCATGAGAGACTGTGGACTCTGAGAAACAAACTGAGGATTTTGAAAGGGAGGGGAATGGGGGATTGGATGAGCCTGGTAGTGGGTATTAAGGAGGGCACGTATTGCATGGAGCCCTGGGTGTGGTGCATAAACAATGGATTTTGGAACACACACACACAAAATTAAATTAGAAAAATGCAGATAAACTTCATCTGATTTAAGAAGTCATTTTTAGATCAATATTATGCAGACTCAAAGATCAGACCATTGCTCCCTCTTCAAGGAGTCTCAGCCTTCCCCCAAATGTTTTCAGAATGCAGAATGAGGATAATGCTAGCTAGGAGGAAAGGATCTGCTGCAGGTTGGCCTAAGAATGTGTTGTCTTATTCTGCTGGTTTTTGGGTATTGCCTCTGTTTTAAAATGTAAGTTTTATTATTATTTAGACAAGGTGAGGCCAACAGATCAGGAGACAATTGTCATTGAAAAGATTGTTACTCACCATAACCAAGAGGAGGGAGCACTAAGCACCACACAGGGAGCCACTCCAGGCAGCACTGGGCTCAGCATAGGGAACAAAGGAAAACTGCGAGCCAGAGGTTTGATTGTGGTTTCTACGTGAAGAAATGGGCAGGGTAAGCAGGCTTAGGACTGGCTAGTTTGCAGGGTTATTTCAACGGGCTCTGGGTGCTGGGGGCTGTCCCTCTGCCTTTGGTACCCGGTCCCGGGGTGATTAGGGTCAGGGATAGTGACCTGGGTGTGAGAGCTCCATAAAGGAGTTGGTTGGAGGCAGAGATGTGGCACTGGTTGGGGTGCATATGAAAGACTCCCTTGCAGGACTGTCAAGCCCTTTAGTATCTCTAGAAATTGGCTAGCCCTGGGAGGGGCAGTCTCCCCCAGGTCAGCAGGAACCCAGGGGTCAGAAACCCGTGCTTACTACAGACTCCCTATCCTCCTCCCCAATGTTACTTTTCCCTTCTGGCCTCCAACCAGCTGGCATCCACTATCAACCTCCTGAGGGCTCTGCCCCCCGCTCAGTTACAGGGTGTCCTGGCTCCTGCTTGTTTCTTGTCTAGATTTGCCTCTGTTGGCCTCTAGTCCTCTGACCTCTCTCACTTCACCCTGCATGGGGCATGGGGCAGATGAGGACTTTTCTGCAAGCTCCACACATCCTCAGAAAACTGGGGCCTGAACTCTGCCTTCTCTCTGCCTGAAAACTCATAATTTTTGGCATGTTGCTATAGTCCATGGCACACTAGAGGCCTTCTTGGCCCAAAGTCCCTAAGGCAAGATGACATCCAGATCTCTGCTTTGGAAGTTCTCTTCAGCTATATTCTGAGGGGACAGACATGTGAATACAGTTTCCTGCCTTTCTTCCTCTCCTCTTCCCCTTCCTTTCCCCATCCATGCTTCCCAGCTTGTCTTCTCCTCATACACAGGGAGAACTTTTCTCTTTCTTGTTTAGGAAAACTTAACGTACATGACATCCTTATTTCTTCCTACTCTGTAGCTTATAAAACAACTCTGATGGCATGACCTGAGCCTGGCTTTTTAATCACTGGAGCTTGAGAAGAGCAAGAACTAAGCTATGCTCATGAATAACAACACAATGGTTTGGCACATTAAAATATTATTCTTGCTATAATCACCCCTTAGTAAATGTGACATTCCCATTATGACATTCCCATAGCATTAGGCTCATCTGTATACCTCCTCCCTTCAGAAGGATATCCTCTTAAACTCTGCTACTCTCGTCTCCTCAGGCGCATCTGGGTAAATTTGGCACTGTGCAAATTCTCACCTTTCTTGAACGATAGTTGTTACTCTTTCCCCAGGATGCTCATCTCCTTCTAGTCCTAATTCTTCCCAGTTACCTCTTTGGCCACTAGAAAGCTTAAGCAAAACTATAAGCACAGGTTCCCCTAAAATGGGATAATACTTGGGTTAAGTCCTCCAATACTGGGGATGGAGGAAGTCAGCAGCTGACTCTGATGAAAGGTAGCAGCCCAAAGCTCCCACCATGCTCCCAACCTTGCCCAAGTCATTGTGGAATCTCCAGCCCTAAGACACCTGATTCAAGGACAGAGGGACTAGTCCAGCAGGGGAAGCATTTTTGTTTCCTGTGATCTTTCTGGCAGGTGGTAATTCCATACTATTCACTGTGGATTTTCTTTCTGGCTCAGCCACATTCTCCTCTTCTGAAACTGTCTCTAAGTGTGCCCTAGGTCACTGAGCTGCTGCTACTGAAATTGGAATTCCTCTATAAAAAGAGTTCTTTAAAACTCCAGAGTCTAAGCCAGAGGACTAAAAAATGCTCTTCCAAGCCCTGACCTCTCTTCCATCTACTGGTTACCCTACATTTGTTTCTGCATGTGGTAGCTCTCAGAGAATCTTGACTCTCAGCTCAAAATGACGTGACTTCTGAATTTGGGTCCAATTTAGGTGTGTCTATATTTTGATCTCTGCATGTTGTGGTTTCAATACTTGTATATTAATATATAAATATAAGATAGCATACTATTGTTTTCTGGAATTCTAAAAAATATGTTGATTAGTGTAGACACGTATAGAACAACATCTAGTGAAACTGCAGAACATCAAAGCTGAAGAAAAAAAATGGATCTCAGAAAAGACTGAGTCCATCTGAAAGAACAATAAGCTTAAACCTTGGAATCTGTCCACAGTTAGCTATCATTCCGGAGTAAAACTGAAATGCAGATATAGCAAGACGAAGAGAATTTACCATCCACGACACTTACTGAAATAGCTAGTAAAGGGTATAACTCAATAACAAGAAAAAATGCATCCTGATAGAATGATTGGGATGCAAGTAGCAATGAAAAGAACAGAAAATTTTGAATATGTTAGCAAAAAAATACAATTCTGTATGTTTTTAAAAATATAAAATTAAAGAATAGTCAATGAACAGTTTGTAAATTAGCCAATGAGCTATTGGCTACCATATGCATTTTTTTAACTGATTTGGCTTTTGACTTAATTTTTTTACTGTGTTTTTAATTATACAGAATTTCTGCATTTTTGTATAGTAAATCTACCAATCTTCTCCTTCATAGTTTTTTTTTTTAGAGATTGTTATCTTGTTTAAAAATTTCATTCATACCCTAAGGTTTTAAAATATTTATGTAAATTTTAAAAACTTCATCATTTCTTCTATTTACAAAAGTTAAGAGGCACATAAACATATCAATGTAGGAAATAAGAGTATACTTAGGTACTGAAATAGAGTACAGGGGACATGTTAGATAGAAAAATCATAATTTTTGAAGAGTATGAAGCTAAAAGGAGAAGAAATGACACAAAACCTTGGAGCTCCTAATGAAGATTTTAAATTTACCTTGAGAGTTGATTGTGAAGGCACCAATTAATTCTTCTGGTGCACTGAGAGGGTGCTGTTCCTCCAGAGGGAACAATCGCATCAGCATCCTATCACTCTGGTATTTTTAATTAGACTTGAGAACATCAACTATAACAAGACATTGTGGGTTTTTTTTTTTTTTTCCCAGATATCTTAGATTGAATTTTTAAGTGCGACAAGACAGTTTAAACATGTAATGGAATTACTGGGTTGGAAAAACTTCCAATTTGATGACATTTGATTGAAGCAAAAGGTTAATTTTATTAAAGGCTTAGGTAGCTGTCTAACAACAACAAAAACAAAAACCCCAAGCCCAAAAAAACCCAAACAAAAAATGTTCTTTTTATCTTCAGACCCATATTACACATTTTCCAGTGTGGACTATAGGCCACTTTCATGGATATATGTATGTATGGAACTACAGTAAATTTAAGTACAAGTAAATTTAAGTACAGTAAATTTAAGTACAAGAGAATATTTCCCAGGTTCTCATGAGTCATGTCAGAAAAAACACAGCCTTTGAAGCCAGATGGTCCTAGATTAGGGTTGCCAGATTTAGCACATAAAAATGCAGGATGCCTAGTTATGTCTGAATTTCAAATAAATAATGGATAATTTTTTAAATCCAATTCAATGGGTAATGGATTAGATCTCAGCACCACTTTTCCTGCTGTTTGACTTTGAGAAATTACCCAGTCTCTCAAAATTCAGTCTTCACATTTGCCAACTGGGAAGAATAACAGCCAAATAGTCATTTTTTAGGTTGTTGTTAGTCTTGACATATATGCAAAAGACCTGAACAATATCTAAAATGTGATAGGTGCTCAAGGAATGTTAGAGTCTGTCCCCTCTTCCAAGATTCTATCCAGCCATGTAGAAATAGCTGCAATTACAAATTTATATTCCTTTATGTCAAGAAGCACATAAATCATTAATGAATAAACTAATGAATTTGGATGTTGCCAGACAAGATGCTAAACCATTGTTTAATTAATTAATTAATTAATTAATGCTCATGTTGCCCATGTTATCTCACAACTAGCATTAATGATCATCTGGTCCTGAGGGGCACCTGGGTGGCTCAGTCAGTTAAGAGAATGACTCTTAGTTTCAGCTCAGGTCATGATCTCATGGTCATGAGATCCAGCCCTTTGTCAGGCTCTGCACTTACCGGGGAGTCTGCTTCCCCTCTACCTCTCTCTCTCTCTCTGCCTCTCCTTCTGCTTGTGCATGCTCTCTCACTCTCTCTCTCTCTCAAATAAATAAATAAATCTTAAAAAAAAAAGTAATGGTCTTCTGGTCCTGAAATCTGGAAGGGTATATGGAGACTTGATAAGAATAATTGAATGTCAAATTTAAAATGTCTAAAATAGAAATTTTGATTGACTCATCCCCATCTAATTATCTTCTAGATTGTCCAGTTTGATAAAAGGTACAAACATTTACCAGTGCTCAAGCTAAAACCTAGGTGGTATTTGGTCTGATCCTAATCAAAATACAAGTGTGTTTTTCAACACAGATGCAAAGAATCTAAAAAAAACAAGATAATTTTGAAAAAGAACAGAGCATACCTCATATCTAAATATTGGTTTCTAGTAGTATTCCTTAGTAAAAAGAATCAGAGTTCCCTAGATAAATGGTTAGTTCTTGAACCAGGCCAGCATATATATTAGATGACCCTACAGCATCTTATAGGGCCAAAATATAAAAAGTAAAAAAAAAAAAAAAAAAGAGAGAAAGCCTCAAAAACAAAAAATAAAAACAAAAACAAAAAAACAACTCTATATGAATGGGTATTTGTCAGAGTGACATAGAAGCCAACAGAAAGAACTCCTAATAGACAAAACTGGAAAGATTGAGCAACAAGGTAAATAGTGTGGTATTGGATTATAACCTAAAGTATAAAATAAATATTTATAAGTTCATCCTAATGTAAATAAATAATTGAATAAATGAATAATGAAGGATAAGAGACAGAGCTTCCTTGCAGAACAATTCCAAATAATTTATGTAGATACTCTACCCTCAAAAAGGTAACATAACTCCCCACTCCTTAACTGTGGGCTACATATAATGACTTTCTTCCAAAGAATATAATATGGCAATGTGGGAAAAGAAAAAATTTTATGGTGGTGGGACCTAACAAAAATTACTTCAACAAGGTGATCAGGGTCATTATCAGTGATGATAAATTATGTTAGAACTGTATGCCCTTGATCTAATGTGATGAAAATGTCACATTATCTCTGTGTCTTCCTTCCCCAAACCCACAGCTCCAGTCTATACATGAGAAAATAAAAACCCAGACAGATTCCAATACAAGAGTGTCCTACAAAAATTTTCCTTAATACTCCTTGAAATTATTAAAGTCATTAAAAATAAAAAGTCTAAGAAACTATTACAACTGAATGGCATATAAGGGGGCATGACAAGTAAATGTAATGTGGCATTTTGGAACAGAAAAAAAATTAGTTTAAAGAAACATTAAGTAGAACTACTGGGTAAAGAATAAAGAATAGACTTTAGTTAATAATAGTGTACTAATACTGGTTCAATAATTGTGACATATGTACTATGCAAATAGAAGTGTTAATAATAGAGATAACCAGGTACAGAATATATGGGAACTCTCTGTACTACCTTTATCAGTTTTTCTGTAATCTAAAACTACAGTACACCAAAAAAATCTATTTAAAAAATAAGAATAAGAACACAGTTGAAGACATACACTGCCTGATTTCATGGTTTATCATAACTGCAATAAAAAATACAGTATACAATTAGAATAGACATGGTAAACAATGGAACAGTATATGGAGTCCATAAATAGACTCACAGGGAAAAGATAGTTTTTTCAAAAATGGTGCCAGAACAACTAGATTTCCATATAAGAAAAAATAATCTCAGTTATTACTTCATATAATACACAGAATTAACTAGAAATAGATCATAGTTATAAATAAAAGCTAGAACTGTATAACTTCCAAAGAGAAAATGTAGAATATGTTTGATACCTTGAAGTAAGCAAAATTTTTAGGACAAAAACACTAGCTCTATAAATCAGTATTAATTGAACTTTACCAAAATTAAAAACTTCAAAAAAATCATTAGAACATGAAATGCAAGACATGAATGGGGAGAAAATATTCACTGTGTATGCATTTGTATCTCACAAAGAGCTGGTAATAGGAGGCAAAAAAAGAACAATTTTTAAATGGGGGAAAAGTGAACAGACACTTGTAAAACATGGTATATGAATAATGGCCAATAAAGACATGAAAAATAGGCAACATTATTAGTTGTCACAAAAATGCAAATTAGACATATGTTGGCTAAAGTTTGAAAAGACTGACAATACTAAAGGTTGACAAGGCAACATCGAGCAAGAAGCATTCCTGTACATTATTGAATGACGATATCAAATGGTACAACCACTTTGGAAAACTGTTTGCTTGTTCCTCATGAAGTGAAACATATGACCTAAGCAATTTGATTCCTGGATTATTTAAAAGAAATTTCAAAATATTTCATAAAAAGACTTGTACACAAATATTCCTGGAATCTTTATTTGAAATAGCCAAACACTGGAAAAAACAAAAATGCCCATCAACTAGTGAACGGATTGCAAATTGTGTTCTCTGTCTATAATGGAATAGTATTCTGCAATGAAAAATAAACTCCCAATCCACATAACAATATCGTGGAAACTTAAAAACATTTAAACTAAGTGAAGAAGTCAGACACAAAGAGTACATCCTTGTCTGATTCCACTTAAATAAAATCCTAGAACAGATGAAATGAAATGATAGTGACAGAGAGCAGATTAATGGTTGGCTGGGAGCTGGGAGAATCAGGTATTAGGTATGGGATTGGGGGAAATTAAAAAGTTACATTGGAAACTCTTAGGTGGTGGAAATATTCTGTATCTTCATTGGGGTGATACTTACACAATTATATATATTTGTCAAAAATCGTTGAACCGTATATTTATAGGTGGTGTATTATATGTAAATTATATGTCAAAAAGGTGATTTAGAAATAAAAGCTTTTAAACCATATATTTAAGTATGTAGTTATGGATTCAAATCACAGCTCTGTTGCCTACAGTCTGCATGACTTCGGTCTTGTCACTTTGCATTTTCACACTTTAGTATCTCTAGATGGGACCAGCACATGTACTCATCTCTTTGTACTGTTACAAGGGGCTAAATGACTAAATAAATGTATGTGGAGTGATTAGAAGCTGCCTGGTGTATCATGAGCTCTAAACAAGGAATAGCTGCTCTTTTTACTCTTCATTTTCTCAACATCCTTCTTCAGTAATGATGGTGATAAACCCTATGACTTTTACCCCCAAAGTATACACCCCCTTTCTTCTTTTTTTTACTCCTCATGCAAATAGCCATTTAATTTATCTCTTCATGTTAACATTGGTCTCCTTTTTCTGCAGGGTGGTTTTTAAAAATATGAATGAGCTCATACTACATTCTTGCAAAAATCCTTCAGTGGTTTTCCTTGGCACCTCAAATAAAGTTCCAAACTTCTTGACACTGAAGAGACCCTTCCCAAGAGCCTGTCCTTGTACCTTCCATCTCCTCCCTCTTCACTAGGCTCCAGCTATACTGGACGCTTTTATTTTTCTATTCTTGGAACTCACTAAATTCCTTCACGCCTGGGGCCTCAGCACCAGCTGTCCCCTCAGCCTGGAATGCTCTTCAAGCAGATCTTTGAATGACTGACTCTGATTTTTTCAGTTCTCAGCTTGAAATGCCACCTCTTCAGAGAATATTTTCCAGACAACACAAATTGAAAGGAGTTGCTCACGTGCCGTCACCATCTGCCATATTACCTTCCTGCATATTGTTCATTTTGAAGCAATCACAGAGAAAAGGTGGACGTCTGATACAAAGACATTTTTCCCTAAACCACTTGAGAGTAAGATGCTGACATCATGCCCCAGTCACTCTCTACTCTTTTAGTGGGTGTTTCCTATAAACTTGGACATTCTCCTAGACAGCCGCAATGCAACGGACAAAGTCATAAAATTAACATGAATACACTACTGCCATTTCATTGTTTTGCTTTATTCACATTGTCCCAATATTGTCTTTCAGAACGGAAGGATCCACTTCAAAATCACGCTGCATTTGGTTGTCCTTAGTTGCTTCAAACTGGAAGGGTCCCTCAGCCTTTCCTTGACTTTCACGACCATATTACAGACCGGTTTTCTTGGAGAAGGTCTCTCAGTTTGGATTTGTCTGATGTTTCCCTATGATTAGATTCAGTTGTGCATCACCAGCAAAAATATCGCAGAAATTATATTACAGTATCCCTCTCCCTGCTTCCTCCCAGGTGGTTTGATTCTGCCCTTTACAAGTGATGTTCACTTTGATCACGATTACAGTGCTGTCTGCCAGGCTTCTCCACTATAAAGGTACTCACTTCCCTTTGTAGTTTGTAAGCATTTTGTGAGGAGGTACTTTGAAACTGTAGCTATAATTTCCTTGTCAGACTTACTTTTTTCCCCCCACTTATTTATATCTATATGAACTGATGGTTCCCTATTTTATTCAATATGTTTTAACCCATTGCTCTCAGTATCTGTTTTGATACTCAAACCATCCCAAATTTGGCTAGTGGGAGCCTCTCCAGGTTGACTTTTTCCTTTTGACGTATTTCAATCGTTGTTCAGTGCTTCCTTGCTTTCGGGCATGAAAAGATGCTATGTGCTCGTTTGTACTTTCTCTGCCCTAGCCCTGGACTCAGCCATTTTTTTCAAGAAGTTCTGTTTCCTTTCAGTGAAAAAATAGTATTTCTGGGCTCTAGGTGTGCTCATTGCTATTGAAATTTGGTGCTTAAGCCTTCTCAGAAAAAATACATAGAATATATATATATATATATATATATATACACACACACACATACACACACTACACACACACATATTTATACATATATACTATATATAATTATATATATAATATATATTATTATATGATAAATATCTGTTATATATTTAAATATATGTATTTCTACATATATATGCTTTTTCTATATTTTCTGCACATATACTGAGAGTTATAGCTTTTCTAATCCAATCTGATTAGAATTTATTCTAGTTTTCTATTTTTTGAATTTAAAACTCCCTTTCCAGCAGTTAGAAATCTGACTTCCATTATTTTAGTGTGTTTTCTCATATGATGAATCCCTGTACATAGTCAATCTCTAATCTCCTCCATGCTGCCCCCACTGTGGCAATGTTCTCACTCTGCTAGGCTCTAGTGATCTTCACCAGGTGTCTAGACCACCCTTCCCACTGCTGCCCCCTCCTCACTCTGTCCCATCTAATAGCTTTAGGATTGACATGTCCAGGAAGGGAAGAGAAAGAAAGAAGGAGAGGCCCATTTAATGTTCTTCATGGAGGTTAGCACAATATAATTTACCCTTGATCGTATGTCTCTCCTAATGAGAACTCTACAAAAGCAGGCACCTTTTCTATCTGGTTACTAAAAAGTCTGAGCTCTTGGGAGGCAAGCAGTGGATATTTATTTCCTCTGCAGTACACGCATACAGGATTAAAAGAAACCATGACACTTTTCTTTGAATTAGTAAGACTTGGGTATCTATAACAATGCAGATAGCGATCGATTTCATTGCACATTTCATATTCAAACAGGTTGTTTAAGACTTGTAGAGGCATAGTTTTAAATTCTCACACTGTAATTATGTCAGCTTTGGACTTACTGCCACCAACGTAAAAAGTACTTCTCCTTCTTGGCATTTAATGATAATAGCTTATTATTTAAACTTTTAAGAGTACCTTACCTATAACTATGACACCCCCCCTCCCGAAGATTATTCAGGTGAATAGGTTTATAAGGCAGTCAGTGTAATGTTCCAAAGTTCATTCCATTGAAGATTGGACTTAAGTGCTATAGTTTATGTATTTTTCTTCATCCATGTGATATACACATTGTCATTTGGGTAGGATTGTAGCAAAGAGAAACTGATTTAAATATGAATTATCTTCTGCCTGTCAAGGAGATCAATAATTCATTACATGAAGAGATTGCTTTATTTATCTTCCTGTTTTCTGGTACAGTATCATCCAGAGGGACACACTTTTGATTTGGAGACGTTCTGCACGCTACAGCATGCGCCATGTGATATGTTAGTTGCTAAGGTAACTGTATTTCCCTGAAAATACCAAACTAAACAGAAGCCTGAATCATCAGGGTGCAATTTGCTGCTATTACATTCATTGAAATTTTCCTTAGCATTCACATAAACACATAATGCTTAGATCACTTGGGTCCTCTTGGACCTCTCCTACACAGGCTGCGACATTCAGAATCATAATCACAGAACAGTCAATTACACAAGGAGGTCAAAATATTTCCTGAATTAGAACTCATGTAAATTCTCAGGTTCCACTCATTAGGGAATAAAGGATCATTTCATCTGGATTGGACATATCTTTCAATCTCTGTGCATATGGATTTGCTAAGCAAAATTGCAGAAGAAATTAGATTGCAAGACATCTAAGAGGTTAAACTGCCTCTCAGAACTGTAACCTATTTTTGTAAATAAACTGGCATATAGTTATGACAGAATCTTTCTTTTTGAGTCAGAACTTCAAAACAAGCTCTTTAAACTACCTTTTTTTTTTTTTAAATTTATTTGACAGAAATCACAAGTAGGCAGAGAGGCAGGCAGAGAGAGAGGAGGAAGCAGTCTCCCCGCTGAGCAGAGAGTCCGATGCGGGGCTCGAACCCAGGACCCTGGGATCATGACCTGAGCCGAAGGCAGAGGCTTTAACCCACTGAGCCACCCAGGTGCCCCTAAACTACCTTTTTAAAATAGTAACTATATGATTGGTAGCTATACATATGTATTAATTCATTTGAAAGTAATAAATCTGAAAGTCTTTTTTTTTCCAGTAATTAGTCTGAAAGTCTTCATTTTTTCCTGTAGTTCATACATTTCCTAATTTAGACTCTTCATTCCACCCATTTGCAGGTTTGTTGTAATACATCTTTGATTCAGTGAAGCAATTTAATATGATTTATAGAATTTGTGACAGTATTCATGAAATTGATGAAAACAAACACTGTTGACTGATTTCTATTAAATAATTCATACCTCAAAGTTCTTAATTTCTCTCTTGTAGGATTTTTTACTCCCTATGCAGTCTTTATCAAGAATTTCAAACTTACTTTTTTTTTCAGTTTTTTAAAAATTTTTTTTTCAGTGTTCCAAAATTCATTGTTTATGTACCACACCCAGTGCTCCATGCAATACGTGCCCTTCTTTTTTTTTTTTTTAAAGATTTTATTTATTTATTTGACAGAGAGAGAGAGAGAGCACAAGCAGGCAGAGAGGCAGGCAGATGCAGAGAGAGAAGCAGGCTCCCCACCGAGCAAGGAGCCCGATGCCAGGCTCGAGCCCAGAACTCTGAGATCATGACCTGAGCGGAAGGCAGCGGCTCAACCCACTGAGCCACCAGGCGCCCCAATACGTGCCCTTCTTAATACCCACTACCAGGCTCACCCAACTGCCCACCACCCTCCCCCCCAAAGACTTTCAGTTTAACCACAGAAATACATTTTTTAAATAGACTTAGGTTTAAGAGAGAGCACAATACCATTTGTTTTAAAACATATCTTTTTTCAGGAACATTCTCACACCTGACCCAATGACAAAGTAATCTGCCCAGATCAGAGACTTCCACTGTCTCTAGAGTCAAATGGTCAGAATTCAAATGCAATTCTGCCATTTGTCTGCAGCAGGACCTGGGCTAGCCCGGCAAAGTATTCATTTCCTTATCAGTACTTCAGAGATTATTAGTACTTCTTAGGACTATTGGGGGATTCAATCAGATGATCTCTGTAGGAAAATCGACATGGTGCTTGACACATAATAAGTGCTTAAGTAACAGTTAAGTGTTACCTACTATCATTTCTGTTATTATTAAGTCATTTCATTTAGAAATTTATTTGAAATTTTGTCATACGTTGAGTATAAAGTTCGAGCCTAGGGCACTGTAGATTTCATCAAGTGGTATTTTTAGCTTCTGAGAGATGTAGAACTTTATTTCAGAGCACTTGGTGAGGCATCTTTTGGTGAAAGGTCAATACCAGTTTCAAAAGGAAATGAGGGTTTCAACCAAGTTATTTTTTAAGAGTTAAGCTTGGCCCCTCCTTTAAATGACAAAGCTTTCTAGTTTAAATCATTTATCAAATGTTCCCAAGTCTTTGTCAAAAAGGAATATTTGAATATAGGTTGACATTTGATGACTCACACTGCTCCTCATGAACTTCAAGCGACGTGCCGCAACCCAGCATTGCCCTTGGGGATTTCTGAAATACATGGGCAAGTTTACCCTGGACAACTGTGATTTTCTGTTCGGTATTTTTTTGGAGTCTTTCCTCACTGTCAGCTTCTATGCCTTTAGCAGTTCTGACTCTGTCCCGTCTGCAACAGAGTGATTTGGAAAGAGACCATGTTGCCAAATGAAACAAAATGCCCAAGCAAGCGAGAAACATGTGATAAGCTTATGTACAATAGTAAACCAGTTGGACCCAGAATAGCTGCTCTCTGCTCCCTATAGTGATTCTGTGCCAGAAAGTTAGAGTTTGGAACAATTCTATCAACAGTCTAAAAGAGACACTTTACAATTAAATATAGACATCTGGGGTGACTTGAATATACAGATAGGATATTGATGAGTACGCCATTTAGTGGGGAGGCTGCAAATGCTTGTTGATTCTGCTCTCAGTGGCTGGGAATGAAAGTGAGTCATATGTGTTGCGTAATTAGTTTCTCTTGTGAGTCACACCAGTTCTCCAGAAACGGCTTCACCTGCTTTCCTTTAGATAATAATCTAATTATTATTTTAATTACATTTACAGTTTTAGCACTTTGACTTAGATTATGTAGTCTAATGCAGAAATTAGTTAATTTGAAGCCCCTTTAAAATTTTCTCTTGATAAAGGAACTTTTCTTATGGTTTATTGAGTAGGTTCTTTGTCAGTTGAAATCATTACCTATAGAAGTTGGTTGTATTTCAACTCAGGAACACTTTTTTTCTTTTTGGATGTGCAATTTTATGTTAAGTCTCATATTTTCACTGTTTTGTTAATAAAAATTTGAAGACATACTATCTATCCTTGGCTTATATGTTACTCAAGTATATTGTCTACCTATTTTATCACATCTGTTATTTTTGATAACCAAGATGTTATTTAGTTGATTCACTATTTCTATTTATTTCAGTGTCCTCAGAGTCTAATTAGTTAATTAATGAAACAAGCATCCATTATGGTCTTCCTGTTAATCATTTTTACGTCATTAGTAGCTAGTAGAATGGCTGGAATACATTAGATGCTCCATGTATGTTCATCAGTAAATAAAGAATGCATGTATGTTGATACCAGGCCTAGTATTAACTTGGTTGTGACATTATGAAGAACTTGATGGAGCAAATTTTGTTGTGGAGATGTTATTGTGGAGATGTATTTTTGCTAATCCACCAGTTTATTCACTTGTTTTTTTGTAATTTGTTGAAGTTTTACAGGATATGATTATGTCAGTAGGGAGGAATGAAAGGGCCTAGGTCCATCTGGCTCCCCCATTGTATGTCTAGTACCTCACTTGGTGTCAGTTACATGTTAGATGCTCAATAAGTATTTCTTGACTTACTGGATGGATTGATTCAGAATGCTCATAATGCAGCGATGAACCAAGAAGAATTCTAACTTATTCACTTCTGGTGAGAGCTATGGGGATAACATTCCACTGACCACTTATGTTTCCATGGCAAGTTCATCATCTTTGTGAATTCTATGTGGGAAGACAAAGACCAACTATGACTGTCTTTAATATTGTAAGATGACTACGAAACATTCCTTAATGATATCAGGCTACTTCAAATGTATGGAAGCAAAGCATATCCTCACCTACAACTCCAGCCATTAAGACCATATCAATCCATGGCTTAGAACACATCTGTCCAAAATTCTAGTAACTTCTGCTAGTGTCTTGTGTATTTAATGTATTCCATTGCTAAGGATATCATTTTTTTGATAACTGTGTTCTTTGTTCATGTATGAAAACTCCTGTCTTAAATACCATTCAGGTGTTATCCATGATGTGTCAACTTTATAGTTTATATGTCTAATGGCAAACTTATGCACTTTCAAGTTACGGAAGTCCTCAGAGTCTTTCTTACTTGTTTATTCAAAAACTGGCTGGCAAAGTGTATAGACTTGTAAAATAATAGATTTCAAAATAAACCATTCCCTTGTTGCTTACTATTTTTCATCCCAGCTCAAAATTTAAAGACTAACATCTGGTTCCCATCTAACAGGTCCATGGTTTCTTCTTTATAACCATGTTGCTTAAAAGTATTGTTAGATGATCACTAGGAAAAGTGGAGAGAAAATATGTACAAATAACACATCTATAGAGTATATGAGGGTAGGACAAAGTACCATCAATAATACAGATACTAGGGGTGCCTGGGTGACTCAGTTGGTTAAGCGTCTGCCTTTGGCTCAGGTCATGATCCAGGGGTCCTGGGATGAAGCCCTGTGTAGGGCTCCCTGCTGATTATCTTGGTGGGTCCAGTGTAATCACAAGTGTCCTTATAAGAAAGAGAAAAAGGGAGATTTGACACAGAGACGTGGCGTGAAGACAGAGCAGGGACAGATTTGAAGATGGTGGTCTTGGAGACTAGACCACTGCAGACACAAGCCAGGGAGTATTGGCAGCCTTTCCTTGAAGAAGACCAAAGAGGCAAGAAGTGGATTATTTCCTAGAGTTTCCAGAAGGAGCACACCCCTGCCAATACCTCAATATCAGTCCAGTGATACTGATGTTTGACTCTGGCCTTCTGACCTTTTGAGATAAGAAAATGTTGCCTTAAGTCACCAAGTTTGTGGTAATTTGTAACTCAGCCTTGGGAAACAAATACAGTGCCTAAAGCTATATCAGTTTAAGAGGGGGAAAAAAGCCATAAAGCTGGATCTTCACTTACTATAAATCATAGGGGAGATATTTATACTTACTAACCCACTACTATGTGCCAGGCATGTAGACATTTTATTCACATAATTTTAATCTCCACAACTCCATAGTTCTTGCTGGACATCCACATTTTTAGTTTGAATATTTGTACTGGGGTAAACTTTAACTTATAGCCAATATTATTTGGACTTTTTAATGCAGTAATTTGAATTTAAATGCAAAGCCGTGTGTAAGTAGTATGAGATTGCCTACTAATAACAGCATTTGCCACTGAGGGCATATGTTTTCCAGTCTTTTGTTCTTATTCAAAGTAGCTATACTTACTGAGTTTCTTGTTATTCTTGCCTGTAAACTTAGATTGTCCTAAGGCAATCATCTACTCTGTCTGTAATAAATTTAGGGAAAATCTAAGAGATACATCTTAACCTTCGTAAGAAGAAATTATTTTCATTTGCCGTCATGTGACCAATTGCAGCTAATCTGTAAGTGCTCAGGAAAAAGAAGGATTGGTAGGAAGCCAAAAGAGTAACCCCACCAACACTGGGAGTTTGGAGAGGATGAGGTAAAAAATGAAGGCTGGTAGATAACATGCATTTTCATCAGCTCCTATGCCCAACCAGGCTGCCATGCTGCTCTAATGGTCGTCCTGAGAACATCCCCAGGGTCAGTCACCATAGACTTCTCAGGCCGGGGACTAATAGTGATTGACCTAAGGGTACCCAGTGGGCAAAGAAAGATCAGAACTTAGTTGGTTTTCCTGTTCTCTGCTGCTGCCAGCTGTCATCAACCTCGAACTACAGGCTCACCATCTCCCTGTTCCACCAACACACACCCATTCCAATAACTTTCCTTCTCCCAGTGGTTCTCTCCCATATTTGTCTGTTATGCCTTGTAATCTTTATTTCCTTTGTACAGTGAGGCACACAGAACAGAAGGTTCTACAGTCATCTCTACAGGGTAGAGATTAGCCAGGAACATAATGGACACCCAGCTGTTTCATTACTGTTAAACCTGTGGGGCCCACTGTCAGAAGTTTTGTTTCTTATCAAGGAGTTGAGTTGATTAGCTTCATAAGAACCAGCAGCATCTGACCACTTATTTGTCATCTGTGTATAACCTGAGATCCCTCCCTTTTTCTCCCTGCTGATTCTGGAAACCTGGAAGATAGTATCTTTTCACACAGATAGTGTGTTTTCCTCCTTAACGTACATCTGGTATGCTGCATTTTTTGTGCAAATGCCAAATTGGTTAGAGGAAAAGGAAAAGTTACACCTTCAAAGCTCAGAAGTTAGTCTTAACCAGACTGAAGCACCTGGACAAGAAAATGGGTACAGTATCCAAGTCAGATAGACTGTCGTAAGAATGTGAACCTGGGTAGAATCTCATAAAGTCTGAAAAACAAAAACAAAGACAATACAGTGGAACTGGTTGATTTCAAAAATAGTGTTCCAAATTGTCTTAGTTCCAGTCTTCAATTTTAGCATTTAGAGTTTTAAATTTAGCTGTTTTATTTTGTTCAAGTTAGGCAAAATCCATTTGTCTTCTTATCAGCAAAAGCTTTAATCAAGTCACCCAACTTCAGGCATATAAGGAAAAAAATAAATAAGATAATGTGTGCAAAGCATTGAGCATGGTGCCTGGCACAAGCATTTGATGATTGTAAACTGATATTCTTAGGGGTGGTGGTGAAGATCAAATCAGAATGATGTATCCGGGTGCTTGTGAAAGTTATAAATGCCAGTTATTAAAAGTTTGCCATTCTTACTCTGAGAGGGAATATTCAGTGTATTCAAACAATAAATTCTTGTTACTTGAATTCGTGTTATTTTCAAGATTCAGTCTTGTACCGTTCACTCCAGTACATTAGAACTTATTGTACTTATTCTTTCTCTTTAGATAAACAACGGTAATGTGTTCAAATTAATCCAGTTGGAATTAATTAAATTAGCCTATTGGAAAAATAGCATATTCCAGGTGCATTTCTGAAGAATCCATCTCAACATTAAACATTTCCTTAAGAAATTAATAAAATCAGCTGATGGTTGGTTTCATCTGACCATCTGGGTTTCCACACCAATTGTTGCTGATGAGTTGCTCTATCTGTTGAATTTTTAAGTTCAGGTAGAGATAGCATTTTGTTCTTTATCATTCATGCTTCATTTCACAGTCACTCATGAGGGAGAATTCAAGCAGATTAAGAAAAATTAGCCAGGGCATAATTCCAGGGTATGGCCATATACTTTCATTAGAAAATAGGTTTAGACCTTAAAAGTTAAATATTTCTAGATGAACTTAATTAAAAACAGATACAACCATTAAATAGAAGAAATAGAGTTCTAGGTCTTAACCTCTCGGTATAATCTGTGGATGGCTAAAATCTTCTCTTTCTTGCCTAGATACAGCAGGTGTACCCCATTCAGTAAACATATTAGCAAATATTTTATTAGTGTTCTTGTGCTCCACCATTAATATTGCTGTTATAGAAGAAACACAGACCTACAAAAAAAAAAAAAAGGAATTCTGGAATCATAAGATTTAGTCGAAGGTCCAACTTCACTATCTATTAAATACCATATCTAATATTCCTCAGATGACAATTAAGGAGATTAATGGTCCTGCCTACCACTCAAGGAGATGCTGGGATCAAATTGTGTCTGAGAGAATGCTTGATAAATACCTAGAGATTATTTGTTATAATCATCTTGAGATATGGGAATTGAAGAGTTTATACATTAAGTAGGAAGGCGTTATCAAATATAAGGTAACATTTTACCATCAAGTGAAAATTGATGTATGGACTCCTTCTGGAAATATTCACAACCAGGACCAGAGTTTCATGAAGTTAGGGAAAGTTTAACTGCTATTTTGCCTGTCTCCGTAAATATCACTTTGGAATCGTATTTCATATTCTTTCTCTCTCTCAAACCTGTATCTGATCCATCAGAAAATCCTGTTAGTTTTATTTTCAACACAACCCTCAAGTCTGTCCATGTTCCCCTATTTTCACTGTCAGGATCCTGGTCCTAGTTTCCATCATATCACACCTGGCAATGTGCAAGAGCTCCCTTACTGGTCCTCTGCATTTACATTTGTATCTCAGTTGATGATCCTCACAATCGCTATTGATCCTTAAAAACACAAATCTTATTGTATCACTCTCCTGTTCCGTTATCTGATAGCTGCCCACACATTTAGGATAAAGTGAAAATGCTTAGCGAGGGCTGACAGCTCCCTTGTACCTGTCCAGCATCTGCCTTTGCAACCTCCTTTTCATTCCTCCTGCCTCAGTCCCTGGGCTCCTGTGTCCTCGCTAGACTCAGGTTCCTGAAATCTCAGTCTTCGAGCTTGCTATTCTTTCCAACTGGAATGTGGAATTCTACCTCATACCAAATACAAAAACACAGATACAAAAAACAATTCCAGGCAAATTGTGAAAAGCAAAACAGTTTGCCAAAGGGAAAACAATAAAGAGTCCAGAAATACCTTTGTCACTTTGGGTAAGAAAGATTTATGAAAGAGGACGCAAGCAAAAAACACTAGAGGGAATGATTACAAATTGGAGCACAGTGAAAGAAAGAAATTGTCTCCCTCAGTAGGTACCATTAGGAGAGTGCAAAGAGTACATCCCTGAACTACACACTTGTGTGCACTCCTATATATGTTTTATTTGACACACTTGCACACACGTAAAGGGTATGAACTTGGAGGAGTGACTTGAACCATCATCAGTGGAGGGAGAAGTTAGAGGGTGCAGAACACGTAAGTCTACCTAAAGCAGAGGGGAGGAGGGCATGCTGGAGGTTGCAGATGTGGTTGCAGTGCAGAGAAAGCAGTAAGGCGCCCCCAGATTGGACCCCATTTCTGTAGGGTCTGGAACTGAGCCCAAAGACACACTGCTATTTGGCTTATGTTTGGCAGGTTATTTTGAAATAACTCAAACTCTCTTTATTCATTATTCTCTTCCACATGTGCTTCTTTCTGTAAAAGTCCATACAAAAAGTTGATCATCTTTGGACACAGTTTTACGTTTTTTTTTTTTCTGCAGGATTGAATAGAACAAAAGGAAATTCTCATGAGATTGGATTAAAATACTAGATGATAATCCCACAATGCTGCTTTTCCATGCTGATTAATTAGTTCAAGTTTTATAATCTTCAGTAGCTATTAGAACATCTAGTAGTTTAAGCATGAAATTAACCATGAAAACAATCCTTGCCTTTCTGCTAAGCTTTGACTGAGAAAATCTCACTATTTCACCCCCATCAGAACTTTAATATAATACCAACATGAATGAAAAATGTTATACCAAATATGGTTACCTTTCCCTAAAGTCAAGAATTTCAATTTGTCCCTCCTGGAAATAAACTCATCATAGTCTCTAAAACATAGTCTTTAAAACAAAAGCAACCCGTTGTAAATATTTAGCCAGTAATTATTAAATAGATCAGCCCAGCATGAGTGTTCCAGCTGGAGGAGGAGAACAGATTTCTTGCTGCTCATGTTACTGTATAAACCATTCTTTAAATAAGGCTGAGAATAATGGGCCTGATTATTTCTGCTGCTGGGATTCATTACATTCTCACAACACACTTGCCAGCTGAAATCCACATAAAGTCAGAGCTCGAGACAGTCTGCAGTTACAGTTTTCAAGTTATTTCCAATACCTGAAGTTTTGTTTGTAGACCTAAATAAAGAGGGATATTCCTTTTGCAAAGTAAAAAATATATATATAGACAGATAGAGGTGTTTGGTGACGAGATATGTAGAGTGGTCTACTTCTAGTATAAATCTAGCTCCTTGGCTGGGGATAGGGCTTCTGTGCAAAACTTTTCCTTGCCTTGATTCCTTATCACAATCTATATATTTCTCCATGTTCAAAAGTAATATTCAAGTGCAAACATGCATACTGTCCTCTAAATAACTTTATCTCTGCAAAGTACTTTTTAATATCATTGCTATTTGTAAGTTTTTCCTAAAAAAAAAAAAAAAGTTATCAGAAGTCTAATACTAAAGGTATTTTACCCATCTGCCCATAAGAATACCCACCTCAGAAACTCTTTAAAATATAAAGGACCATAAAATAATGAGGCTATCGGGTACAATTTATTGTTACCATTGTGCTTCTTATACAAATTTACAATTTTGAAGTACATGTATCTTATGGCTTTTAAATAATTATTTATACATTTTCTTTATTTCTTAAAACTAACCAAATAGAGTAGTTACTGCATTGACTTTTTTTCTTGATGTTGATGTTTAATAATTAAGCTGACTTTGTTCCATTCTGCTTTCCAAGAACTGTCCTCATTATCCAAACTTAAGAAATGAAATTTTAATTTAGGCCATTTAATTTAACCACTCCTCCCTCCCATATTTCATACAACTGACCCCAAGAGACAGAAGTCAGATCTTCCAAACACTCGATCATATTGTAAACATGTTTCCAGTGGACAGTAATTTTACTTTATTTATTTAAAAATGAATGAAAAACTGATACACTGTCTCATAAAACTAACCTCTTAACAAAAAGGAAGGAGAAACTTTCTTTCCGTTCCCACAGCCACAGTATAAGCTGCTATTCATCGGGTTGCTTTATCCTGGCCTCCGAAAAAAGAGAATGTGTAAGTGGCCAAGTACAACTCCTCACTCCAGCATAGAAATAACTCAAAAAGAAGTAAGCACAAAAGTGCATGTGATGCATTTCGATGTTCAAAACACTTCTACACCCATGACATTTTTAACATGTAGCACATGGCCATGTCCTTACATGGCCAGCATCACATGTGGACAAGACTTGCCTGTGAAGAGCCATTTTGGCAGTAGGAAGATTGCAGTAAGAGAAGAGGATGGGGTATGCTGGAAGTGTTGAAAGGGTGATGTTTCCATACCATCCCCAGAGGATTTCATTAAAGAGGCTGAGTTGGTTTGGGGATCTGTGGAGGTGATCCAGTATATCAAAGCTTCTCCCCTTGCTTTGGCTGAGCATGAACACAGACTTCAAGGCTCCTCTGACTCACAAGGGAACTTAGTCTCTGTTAGGAAGACAAGAACCCCAAGAGCATCAAAGAGCTGCCAATCAGAAGCTTTGATACCTAGTACATGTGTGATGTCACGTGTCAAATATGGAAATTAACAAGGAGAAAAGGAGGTCTTTTGCATACTCTTGCCTTTCAGTACTTTATATTGGCCTTATCCAACTCTTCCTCCAGATAGTAAGCTCTTTGTCGAGGGATTGTAAAGTTCCAAAACTTCGCATAAGGCCAGTTATAAGCATTTAGTAATTATTTAATAATTATTATTTAATTATAGTTATTATTTAATAGTTAATGAAATTTTAAAGAAAAGTGAACATAATGTTAAGATAAATATTATATTAATATAAATAGATCAAGGAAAAAGTCAATTGCTATTTAAGACATAGTCCATAAATACATAAAAACAGAAAAAGTCATTTTTCTATTTTAATCATTTTGTATATTCAGTAATAATAATTTCAAAAATGTGTTATTCACATATGTGGTTATAAAATACTTTTCTGTATCTTATATTTACCTTAATATTTAATAATACTTTTTCCATATTTAATAATTTAGCAAACATAAAAATATAAAATAAAATATTTGAACTATTTTAATAAAAGCTTTACAACCCCAAATTATTATTTATCCTCTATGAAAAGGAATTTAGCAATATTTTTAAAAATTACATGTTTGTTACTCTTTTTAAAAAGATAATCTTATAATTTAACATGTAATTAAATGTAGTGTAAATAGAAAATGTTAATTTGATTTTTTCTACTCAGTCTTCAAACTTCAAAAAAATGTTTTCTTTTAGTTTGTGTCTTCATTTGTATTCATTTGCTCAGCCAAAGAGCATTATTTATTTTTTATTGAAGCTTACTTGACATGCAATGTTATATTAGTTTCAGGTACAACATAGTAATTTGACAATTCTATTTGACTGCCATGAGGTGATGTCCATTATGGTTTTGATTTACATTTCCCTCATATTTGGTGATGGTTACAATCTTTTCATGTGTCCCTTGGCCATCTGTTATGTCTTCTTTGGAAAAATGTCTATTCTGGGGTACCTGGGTGGATCAGTTGGTTAAGCGACTGCCTTCAGCTCAGGTCATGATCCTGGAGTCCCAGCATAGAGTCCTGCATCAGGCTCCCTGCTCAGCAGGGAGTCTGCTCCTCCCCCGCTGACACGCCCCATTCTCATGTTCACTCTCTCTCGTTCTCTCTCTCTCTCTCTCTCTCTCTCAAATAAATAAATAAATAAAATCTTAAAAAGATGTCTATTCAGGTCCTTGGCCCATTTTTAATTAGATTATTTGGGGTGTTGTTTTTTGATGTTGAGTTGTATGAGTTCTGTATATATTTTGAATATTAACTCCTTATCAAAAATATTTTCTCCCTTATGGTAGGTTGTCTTTTCATTTTGCTGATGGTTTCCTTCACTGCGCAAAAGCTTTTTAGTTTGATGTAGTCGACAATAATTTCTGTTTGCTTTTGTTTTTCTTGCCCTAGGAGACATATCCAGAAAAATGCTGTTAAAGCTGATGTCCAAGAGACTATTGGCTATGTTTTCTTTTAGGAGTTTCATGGTTTGGGGTCTTATATTTAGGTATTTAATCCATTTATTTTTGTATATGGTGTAAGAATGTGGTCCAGTTTTATTCTTTTGCATGTTGCTGTCCAGTTTATATTACTGTGTTAATAGAAAGTACAGCATTTGGACTATTCAAAAAAATTTTTTTTTAAAGATTTTATTTATTTGACAGAGAGAGATCACAAGTGGACAGAGAGGCAAGCAGAGAGAGAGAGAGGAGGAAGCAGGCTCTCTGCAGAGCAGAGAGCCCGATGTGGGACTCAATCCCAGGACCCTGCGATCATGACCCGAGCTGAAGGCAGAGGCTTAACCCACTGAGCCACCCAGGCGCCCCCCAAAAATTTTTTGACAGTAATACCTGTTTTTGGTGAGGGTGCAGTGAAAGATATCATTAGGTATTAATAACAGCATTTTAAATGGTAGAGCCATTTGGAGAGCAATATGATAATAAGAATAAAGAACAATTAAATGGTGATATTGTTCATTGGGTTAATCCCGTATCTGCATATTGAACCTAAGGCAATAATATAAGATTTGGAGGAAAGAAACTTCAAAAATATATTCATTGTGGGGCACCTAGTGGCTCAGAGGTTAACCAGTCGACTGTTGATTTCATCTCAGGTCATGATCTCAGGGTTCTGGGATGGAGCCCCACGTCAGGCTCCACACTCAGTGGGGAGTCTGCTTGAGGATTCTTTCTCTCTTTTCCTTTCCTTCTGCCCCTCCCCCTGTTTGAGCATGCACTCTCTCCCTTTCTAAAATAAATTTTATATATATATATATATATATATATATATATATATATTCGTAAAAGATCAGGAAATATAAGCAACTTAAATGTCCATCTACGGGAATATAAGTCACTTATGGCACATCAAAATAGTTAAATATTAGGCAGCATTTGAAGATAAGAAATATGAAATATGTATAGCAATAGAGAATGTCTGTATGCTATTATAAGTAAGAAAAACAGAGGTCAAAACTGTGACCACATTGAGAGAGCAATGATGTGAATAGAAAGCTTGCTTAATGCCAGAGTCCAGAAGCGTTTGTTCAGAGAGAACAATTTTATTATGTAAGTTGCTATGACTGTGAGAAAAATACTTCTTTCATTAGAGTTATGTTCATGTTGCTATAAAGTCGATTAAAACAGCATGTACACCTTCAAGAAAAAGAAGGGAAACTTCCAGCACTTTCTTCATCATGGTGAAGAGTTGTTACGGAAATAACAGTAGAATGGGTGCGGGGTAGATGTCAGGAACCTAAGCCCCACCTGTGATCTTGGGCATGCCTCCCTGCACCTCAGTTCACAGCTCTGAAAAGTAAGATGGTTTGACAAGGCATCCCCTACGGGATAGCTACCCTTTCTTTCCAATTAGGTTTGTAGGTAGTCCCCACAGTTCTTTTTTGGCAGCACCACTATATTCTTTTCTTTCTGTAGGAAAGTACAATGTGTAGGCAAAAATGTTTATTGTGCAGTCAAACAATTATGATCCATGAATCTTGAGAATGTAATCTAGCAAAACTAGCATTCTAACAGAAGGAGTGAGTGTTGTCAATAAGAGCCACAAAATAAGTTAGAGACCGTGTGCATCTGGCAGACAAATGGGCATCTGGTGCATTAATCATAAAACCACTCTGCAAATGTCCAGAGTCAGGTTAGAGTAGGTGTGTTTACTTGTTCTCATTCTTTCATGAAGCAAAGACATTGATGCTGAATTGAATTTATCCTGGAGCAAGGGGATTAGTGCATCTCAGTACTGCCTAACGGATCTGTAGGAAATACACCTTTCACCACTAAAAACCTTTAGCTTAGTTAGGACATATATTTACTTGGTTAAGTTGATTATCAGATTCAAAATAACAGTGTTCTCTGACTAAGCTAACAGCATTACAGCCTAAAAGTATTTTCTTTTTAGTTGTAATGTACAATTTATAGTTCTTTCTTCTCTTTCTTCTTTGAAATATGTGACAATTGGTATGATTCACTTTTTCATTGTCCAAACATACACAAAAATATTGTTGATAATTCATAAATATGTGTACATATGTATGTATGTGATGTGTACATATACATATATGTGCATGTTTTATATATACCTGAGATAAGATCATTTTTAAAGGAACTAAAGAGGTTAGGAATGAAATATTCAAAGAGCACCTTTACCAAACTTCCATTTTCTGTCATATTCATCTTAAATGAAGTCAAAATTGATCACTACCTTTAGCCAAATAAATTTAGATGAAATATAACCATCCTTTAAAGTCTGTCTCCTAAATGAAAGGTGAACAACAAAAAGTCTTTTCATCAATTTGATGTACAGATGTGCTAGAGAACAATTCTTGGATTAACATGATTAGGGTATTTCATTACAAGCCAGAGTTGATTAATGTCCCCTAAATTTCCATTTTAACCTAAAACCTTTCCAAAATTGTAATTCTTAAATGGAACCCTAATGAACCTACTCTGTCCTTTCTGAATAACTCTTATCAAGTAATTTTGACAACACTATATTTAGATACTACTTTGTAATTCTACATTGAATTACTTGGAAAAAAATAGTCCTTTCTTTTTCATAAGGAAACTTCTGTAACGGTTGTCATTCTTAAAACCATTATTTTCTGATCTTGTAGTTTAATTATGATGGTTAATTTAAATTCTTAATTATATGTAGTGCATTATACTTTTCTAAAAGAAATTTCTAATAATTTCTATTCTTAGTCCATTATGATGCATTCATTTTTCACCAAATATTTACTGAACACTTACTATATACATCAGCATATACTTTCATTTACAAATGAATTTTATTGTTATATAATTTACATAGCATATATTTTTGTATAAGATGGAATTCTATTACCATAAAATTAACCCTTTTAAAGTATAAATTCAATAGATTTTGATATATTTACAAGATTTGTACAACAGTTACCATTATCTAATTCCAGAATATTATCACCTTGAAAAGAAATCCTGAACCCCTTAGCAGTCACTTCTTATTCTCCTCTCCCCCTAGTTCTTGGCAATCAATATCTCCTTTATATTTTTATGGTTTTTTCCCATTCTGGATATTTCATATACATCTAATTATACAATATATAGCATTTTATGTTTGGCTTCTTCCACTTAGCATAGTGTTTTCAAAGTTCATTTATGTGGTAACATATATCAGTAATTTATTCCTTTGTATGTTTGAACAGTATCCCTGTATATCAATATATCACCTTTTGTTTATCCACTCATCAGTTATGGACATCCGAGTTGTTTCCCTTTTTTAGCTACTGTGAATAATGCTGCTATGAACATTCATGTTTAAGCTTTTAGGAAAACATATGTTTTCAATTCTTGGATATGTATTTGGGTGTGGAATTGCTAAAACATGGTAATTCTATGTTTAACGATTTGAAGAACTGCTTGACCATTTTCATCCTTTCCTTTTTTTTTTCTTTTTTTTTAAGTAGGCCTAATGCAGGGCTTGAACTCATGATCCTGAGATTAAGACCTGAGCTGAGATCAAGAGTTAGATACTTAACTAAATGAATCACTGAGGCACCTCTGCTGGACTGTTTTTTTTTTCTTTCTTTCTTTCTTTCTTTCTCTTTCTTTCTTTCTTTCTTTCTTTCTTTCTTTCTTTCTTTCTTCCTTTATTTCTTTCTTTCTTAACATATAATGTATTATTTGCTTCAGGGGTACAGGTCTGTGAATCAACAGTCTTACACAACTCACAGCACTCACCATAGCACGTACCCTCCCCAATGTCCATCACCCAGCCACTCTATCCCTCCCCCCCCCCCCCCCTCCCGCACCCCTCAGTTTGTTTCCTGAGATTAAGCGTCTCTTATGGTTTGTCTCCCTCCCCGGCCCCATCTTTTTTCTTTTTTTCCCCTTCCTGCCCCCCACGCCCCCCCCCACTCTGCCTCTCAAATTCCTCATATCAGAGAGATCATCTGATAATTGTCTTTGTCTGATTGACTTATTTCGATCAGCATAATACCCTCTAGTTCCATCCACATCATTGCAAATGACAAGATTTCATTTCTTTTGATGGCTGCATAGTATTCCATTGTATATAAATACCACATCTTCTTTATCCATTCATCTGTTGATGGACATCTAGGTTCTTTCCATAGTTTGGCTATTGTGGACATTGCAGCTATTAACATTCAGGTGCACGTGCCCATTCAGATAACTACAACTGTATCTTTGGGGTAAATACCCAGTAATGCAATGGCTGGGTCATAGGGTAGCTCTATTTTCAACTTTTTGAAGAACTTCCATACTGTTTTCCTGCTGGACTGTTTTCCTGCTGGACTGTTTTAGGCTTACCATTTTACTTTCCCACTACCAAATATGATGGTTCCAATTTCCCTCCATCTTTACCAACACTTGGTATAATCCATCTTTTGGATTCTAGCCATCCTAGTAGATAATATTTCATTATGGTTTTGATTTACATTTCTGTAATGACTAAAGATGATGAGCATCTTTTCTTGTGCTTATAGACCATTTGTATATCTTCTTTTGAGAAATGTCTATTCAAATTATCTGCTTATTTTAATTATATTATTTGTCTTTTTATTGAGTTGTAGGCATTTATCATATATTTTAAATAATAGACCATTGCTACACACATGATTTTAAGTTATTTTCTCTTATTCTATGAGTAATCTTTTCACTTTCTTAATAGTATTGTTTAAAGCAACAAAATTTTAAATTTTGATGATGTTCAGTTAATTTTTTTATTTTGTTGGTTTTATTTAAAGTGTCTTATCTAAGAAACCACTGCCAAATCCCAGATCATGAAAGTGTACTCCTGTGTTTTCTTCTAAGGGTTTAATAATTGTAGCTCGCTACATTTAGGTTTTTTGATCCATTTTGAGTTAATTTTTGTATATGGTATTAGGTGACAGCTTCATTGTTTTGCATATAGATACCCAGTAGTCCCTGCCCTATTTATTGAAAAGACTATGCTTTTTCCATTTAATTGTTTTGACATCCTTATCAAAACCAATTTCCCAAAAAGGTATAGGTTTATTTCCGGTTCCAATTCTATTCCATTGATCTAGATATCTATCATTATACTAGTACTACAGTCTTGATTATTCTAACTTTGCTCTAAGTTTTAAAATTGGAAAGTGTGAGTCTTACAAATTTGTTGTTCTTTTCTCAGGTTGTTGGTTATTCTGAGTCCTTTGCACTTTCATATGAATTTTAGAAAGAGTTTATCAGTTTCTGCAAAAATTGCAGCTGAGATTTGGATAAGGGTTGCTTTGAATTATTTGATCAGTGTGTGAATTATTGCCATCTTAACAATACTAAGTTTTCCAATCTAAGAACATGAGAGAGCTTTGCATTTATATAAGACTTCTTTTATTTCTTTTAATGAAGCTTTATAGGTTTAGTATACAAATATGGCATTTATTAAACATACTCTTTTGTTAAAGATATTCCTAAGCGGGGCACCTAGGTGGTTCAGTGGGTTAAAGCCTCTGTCTTCAGCTCAGGTCATGATCCTGTCCTGGGATCAAGCCCCACATCAGGCTCTCTGCTCAGCAGGGAGCCTGCTTCCTCCTCTCTCTCTGCCTGCCTCTCTGCCTACTTGTGATCTCTGTCAAATAAATAAATAAAATCTTTAAAAAAATATATTCCTAAGCATTAATATTTTTTGATGCTGTTGTAAATAAAATCATTTCCTTCATTTCACTTTTGGATTACTCATTGCTAATATATTAAAATGCAATTGATTTTTTTACATTGATCTTATATCCTGTAACCTTGCTGAACTCATTTATTACCTCTAATAGCTTGTTGTTATTGATGATGCTTAATATATTCTATATAGTAGATCATGTTTACTGCAACTAGAAATTTTACTTCTTTCTTTCCTATCTGGATATCTTTTATTTTTTCTTCTTGCCAATTACCCTGACGAGAACCTCCAGTACTATGTTGAATAAAAATGATGAGAGTGATCATCCCTTGTTCCATTTCTAATCTTAGGGAGGAAAGCTCTCCATCTTTCATCGTTAAATATGTTTTTCTAAGCCTCCTTTTTCAGGTTGAGGAAATTTCCTTCTATTTCTAGTCTTTTTAATCATGAAGTGGTATGCATGAGTTGCAAGGTGTCAGTATAAGAGTTGTCTTATAAAAGAGTTCTCTGTTACAATTAAATAATGATATATATAATTATGTTATTCTACTGCTTAATACTTACCAAAGTTTCCCAGGTGCTTTCAGAATAACAGAAAACTGCTTAATACCAGATTCTTCCCACTCAAACTCTAGCCTGTCTATTTGCCTCACTTGCCACATTCACTTTAGGATCCACAGTCCCGTTATAAGGAGATCTGTACTGCTGCCCCAAAGGATCATGTGCTCTCACTCAACTCTGGTTCTGCATAGACAGCTACTTTGCCTAAAGCACAGACTTTTTCCTTTCCTGTAAAACTCCTTTTTCCTTCATGCGTGTCCATTTTTCTTCAGCAGACATTCATCCTATAGCTTCCCAGAGCATGCTTACTCTGTTGGTATAATCTCAAGTGTACTCAAATAATATGTCCAGTTGTCTAACTTCCAGTAAACTAGATATTTTCTGATGTGATATTTCCTTTTATTCCCATTATCTGGCATGCTAGATAGTGCAGCGTAGGTTCCTAAGCTAAATAAATAATTCTTAGTTCCAATATCATGAGAACTAGTCTTTGGACAGCAAGAAAACTATAGCTTACTTATAGAGATGGCTTTTTATTTTTAAACCAGCCATGGGCCCATAGCAAGGTAATTCATACTTTTGGCATTTATGGATAACTTAATGGCCTTTGAAACACATCCAAACCCCATTTGGATATAGTTTCGAAGATCTATCCTAATTTCATATATTAAGGCACAGTATTTTAAAAATTAACATTAATGGTAACATAAATTATAAAATAACATCAATGAAAGGGAAGATAACCATGTGCAATCTTGCCATAAGATATCTGTAAATCTTAAAGATAGAGAGCTTAAACCTAGAACCATGTTCCATATTATCATTGCTATTTTTATCTTAAACTTGAACTTCTAAGTCACAATGCCAATATAGTAGAGAAGGCAACATGTGTTTGATGAATCAATGAAATGGCTCTATATAGTTAGATCATAAGGAATTCTAGTCCAGTTGCTCATCACAGACTGCTTTTCAGCATAATGTTAGATGATATGACCCCAATACATAGCACAGACGAAAGCATAAGATGGAAATAGAGACAAGAGCCCTCACCCATTTTTCATGTTGGATTGCAACAGTAGGTAAAATTATAAAATAGACCTAATAAAAATCATACCTTTCTTTCTGTAACAAGTGCAAAAATATCATCTAGTGTGGGTAAAAAAAAAAAAGAATATTAATGTGGAGCATTAATTTTTTTTGAAGAAACCTTGATACATATACTCAAGAGTAAAATTTGTTATGTTTCCTCCCTGAAGTGATAGATTCAGGTTATCCAAGACAGTTATGGTATATGATAGTGATTAGGGTTTGGGCTCTGGAGTCAGGTTACCTGCATTAGAATTCTGGCTTCACCACTTTTTCCTTTGTGACTTTTATCTATGTCATTTTTAAAAGTAGGGATAATAATTTCTACTGCAAAAGCAGGGTTCTGTTTCTTTGTTTACCTCAAATTAGGTAAAAAAACATAATATGCTTAGGATAATGTCTGGCACATCGCATGTGCTCAATAGCAGATGACTAAGCAGAGAGGAAATGGGGAAGAAACCCCTGCACCTTTCCTTTCCGTTTCCCAGTGTCCTGCCTGTACTTTCCAAAGGCCAAAGTCTGTAACAAACCAGCTGTGAGTCTTAGGGGTCATCTTGAAATTCTGCCTCCCATAAGGCCCAGCATGTGTTGTTCATTCTTGCCATATTTTAGCCATCTGGTCATTGCCTTATTGTTAATGCATTTCTTTCCTTTTCTTAGTTGTGAATTCCTGGAGTTTAGAGATAATGTATTCTTCATAACTGAATCTCAGTAAAACTTTAATAAATATTATTGAATTGAATAAGTACTGTAAATACAGAAGAATTTAGAGGAAGAAGAGAAAGGGTTTGAGGTGTAACAATATTTGATACGGATAATAAAATATGGTTACTTATTTTTTTCCTTTAAGGTAATTTTCTATTTTTTCCATAGCTATGTATTTTAAGTTAAAAAAAAATGCTACATGAATATTCTCTCTTTGTAAAAAAGCATTCGAGAAATACATAAGCATGTAAAAGAAGTAATAAAATTTCCTCTTATCAGACTCCAAATCCCATTCTCCTAATCAAAAATAGCTAATTTTAATAAATTGGTATGAATTTTACCTAAACCTTTCCATAGAGAAACACGTATGTGTTCATGTATGGTATGGGTGTGTAAGTATTTAATTATATGGTAGGTTCTTATTTTACATAATTTGGTTCACAGTTTCTGTTGCAATGTTCTGTTTCTTGATTCTTTCACTAGAAAAAATATCTTGGAGATCTTTCCATCATATAAGTAATGCTGCAGTGAACATTTATACATGAATTTAAATATACTTTGGAAAAAATTTCTATAAAATACTCAGAAATGGAACTGCTGGCCATAAAATTATGCACATTGCAAATAATAACATAATGGGAGGAATTCTACAGTAACTTTTGTGCTTAAAATTTTCTCTTATGTCAACTCTACTTCAATCAAAAGCCTTTAAAAAGATCTCTTGAAATATATTCTAGAAACTCCTATCATTTTTTTAATAAAATGGTGAAGTAAATGAAAGTTTTAAGTGACCAAATATCTGTCTTGGAGGATAACTGAGATTCCAATCAAATAAAGGTACAAAGAGAGATTTATTGTTGGTAAATTGTTTTTTTTTTTAATGTTATCTGTTTATCACCTTATTCCTCCAAAAGGACTTAAGGCCCATGTTGAGTTTCTAAATGGATGAAGATGGATACAAAGTAAAAGACAACGTTTACCTCAAACAAATATGTGCATAAACAACCCAAGAACCATATGACATTTTCAGAACATGAAGTTGAACTGCCTTTTCGAAACTGATTATGTAGAAGAGAACAGAAGGACATCTGAGCTAAAAATATGATTGTCTAGCTTGGATTCCCCTGAAGTAGAGGCTGAGACGGGGCTTTAAGTATCATATGTCCTCCCTCTTGAGTTACCTATTATATATAATGTGGAATAGTCCCTTGGTTCTGTATTCTCCTTTTATCTTTCAGTATCATAAAGCTTTTAAGGGAAAATGATTATAGTGCCCATTCCTGTGAGCAATGTCATTTTTACAAATACTTCTTAATTAGCTTACATGTATCAATTTAGAGACCAGTTTTATTAGTCCTAATAAACTTTCTGAATTTTAAGCAGGGAAGCTGAAAAATAGCCCCACTTTTTTTTTTCTTTCCTCTGATGGCTGGTTAACAAACGGCGTTATTTCAAGACCATGACCATTTAAAAAATAATGTTAAAATAAGCCAATGCTCAGTCAAAACTTTGTTTTTTTGTAACAAAATTATTTTGTTTCTTCATGAAAATTTTCATTCTTCTTCACAATGTGTTTAGGTAGTATTTTTCTCAAGAACTGTGAATAGGTCTCTAAATTCTATAGTAAATTATTTCATTGAAATGGGATTAAACAGTATGGAAGAAATATATTACTGTCCTATGGAGAAGCCGGGCATTCAAAATGACTGGCAAAAGTCTGTTTTTACTTGAAGAGTACAGAGGTGCACTCTGAGAAATAAGTTATTCACTGTGGTAGTCACTGCAGGAAAATACTGTTAACTGTAACTAATCTTGCTTTTCCTGTGGAACAATGCAAACTTCAACTTTTGCATTCAAAGGAACTGGCAAAAAGCCGCAAATGTGTGGGTTTTACTTTGGCTGGAAACCTTCTTACAGTCTGCAGTTACTGTAGGACACATCTTCAATAGATAACAAATGACTTCAAAGAGTGATACAAATTTGACCAAAACTATCCAAGTTTGTACCATCAACAGCCCCATATATGTTGAGATTATGAGTAAGAGGCATGGTGTGATTTCTTCTACTCCTAGTCAGAACACAAAACTCAGGTCTCAGCTATAACCTCTTCATATATACAGATGCTGGGTCTTTGTCCAGCATTGACTCAAATGAAGTAATATGATCGAGATATGTACAAACACATTTATTTTTCTTTTTTGCAGGCTTTTTAATTTTTGTCAAATTTGAACCAATGTGTCCACAACTACTTTTTAATGATTTTGTTTATTTATTTGACAGAGAGAGAGAGCAAGCTGGGAGCATGGGGAGGGCAGAGGCAGAAGGAGAGAGAGAGAGACAGGTTCCCCATGGGGGCAAGGAGCCTGAGGCAGGAATCGAACCCAGGACCCTGGGATAATGACCTGAGCCAAAGGCAGAACTTTAACCGACTGAGCCACCCAGGCATCCCTGTTTACAACTGTTGATTACTAGAATTTAGTTGTAGTTGCTTATTTACTTCAGTAGAAAAACAGATCAAGGAAACTTTGTAGGAGAAAAACTCTAAGATATGCATGTGGGGGGGAAATGTATAAATATATTACTTCTATGCCCAAATCAAATATACCCAAAGTATAACGAGCTAGAATGTGAAGCTCACCAAAAGGAATATTACTTTTAAAAACTAAGCCATAAACTCTGAGAACATGTTCCAGCAATTCTCAGAAGGCATTCTACACAGGGTTAGCAATTAAGCCCCTGACAATTTTCTTCTTTTGACAAGTTACATATTGAGAAGGAAAACATCTCCTGGTGAGCATATCTGTGAACCTATGTTCTATTTTTTTTTTTTTTTAAATAAATGGCATCTCAAAGAAAGCATTATTTTTTGTTTGATGGGCCATATTGGATACTTATTAAATTTTTGTTGTCATTACATGAAAATTTTCTTTATTTTCCAAATTCTTCTTAGAGAATACTGCCTTAATAATCTTGCATTCTTTTTTTTTTTTTTGGTCAGGTAAATAATTAGACATGTACCATCGTGCATTTCCCTTTTAACTGTGTTAACTAGGAAGCTCCATATTTACTTTTGTACTTAATTCTATGTTTCCTTTATCCTAGACTGTCATACAATCGTTTTACACATCTTGCCTCTACCATTACTCTGATCTACCATTTTACTCTTCTGATGGCCATATTTCAGTCTGTATTTTACTACAAATAGCATTTTTAAAAACTGGATCATCTAGAACTATGGAGAGATAGAGAAGATGGTTGGGGGAATTGAGAGTGAAGCCAGAAATGCACACAAACCTTTATTTGATTCCTTTTTAAAAGTTTTGGTCCTAAGATAATCACTAAATCCTAATATTGAAAGTTGCCTGTTGGGCATGGTATTCAAACACCAGACTGGGCATTATTCCCTGTGTAAATGCATGCAAATACTTGGACTTTCTTTGGGTCTCTGCTAACTTGACAGTAAAAATGCAATGCATTTGCTTAGAAACTAAATGTGATCATGTTTATAACATGCTTAAAACATAATAGTCACTGAAGGTTGAATGTAGCCTAGATTAATTTATTGCTTGTTTGGTTTTGACTCCCTGAGCTAACAAGTCATAGGTACATATGAACATCTATTAAATCTGCTCCTGTCTAATTCTTTTGACTTTCAAGTTCTAACAATAATTGGGTAGTTTAAATAAGTGTGACACCTGCCTCTCTTTTTGTTGGAAATCAGTACTCATCCCATCTACCATTGGTATTTAGCCTTCAACTTTCCTCTGTAGGCCATTGCTTAGTTTTTGACTCTCATTTTGCTTCCCCAAATTATTTTCTTATGGCCAAGAGGAAACAAATATCCTTTGTTAACATGTAGAATTTTCTCCTCTGTCTCCTGCCTTGTTTTAGTTAAGGTTGATACCAGTGATCTCTACTAACGTCTTTTTCTTGGTAAAAGAAAGAACAATTGTCAGCTTAGCCTTGAACTGACTATAACCTTTTCCTCTGTTAACCGAGCCCAACACATGTTCTTATTGGCTTCTATGTAGACCTCATTTCTGTTTCCTTATAAATTTAGTTTCCTCCAACATCATTGGAATTGTTTTCAAGTTATTTAAAAAACTTTTGAATAAGCAAAAAAAAAAAAAAAAAAAAAAAAAGGCAGAATCTTTCACTTAATCTTGGAAGATACCAAAATTTCTGACTGGCTCCACAGCCTGTATCAACTTTTAAAAATTGTTTATGGCCATTTCTTATCATATATGTATAGGATAAAATAAATCTGTAAAATACACATTTGAGCATTCAAGTAGTCAGATCATAGATTTATTTCCTAACAACTTTGACTTTGTGGTGCTTTCTAAAAAAACCATTTTACTTTTACTTCCTTGAGCACAGTTTCAACTGAAACTGTAAAAAGTAGATTTTCTTTTCTATGTGCATATCATCTTAATGTTCCTTTAATGAACTCTTTGCTTATGATTGCATATTACTGAAATTGTGCAAACAGGGCTCCCTAAAGCAGCCTTGAGATTTATAGACATTGAACTGCTGGCGTAAATTTGGTTGTAAATAAATAGTTATAAATTCAGTTGTTGTAAATTCACTTCAAATTCATTTTCCCCAACAACATCTCACTAAGTAATAATTTCATGGATCTTTCTGAAGGAGAACTTGCCTCAGAAATATAGGCTTTTTATTAGGAAGGCTTTAAATGAATAGGTAATTATCACATTTGGAAACCTCTTGCATGAGGATCCGGTACCCTCCCCTGATGCTGGGAGCCTTTTCTTCCTTCATGCTTCACTTCCTCTGCAACCCAGTATCTACCTTATCAACAAGTCTTTTCCTTCACCGCACACCCGGGGCATGGCTGCTTCTCACCGTCTTCAGCCAGGCTGTCACCTTTCCTTCTGTATGTGATTAAAATGCCTCTGAACAGACCTCTGTGCATCTTCCCTACCTCCCTTCTACAATGTAGGCTTAGCAAAGCAGCAAAGCAAGCCCTGAAAACAATTTGTCAGATCATGTCACTTTTCTGCCAAAACCCTCCTGTGGCCTCCTAGCTCTTTCTGAGTAAAATCAAAGTCCCAGTAATAGGCGATAAGACTTCCCTCGTTTGGGCTCTCCATGACTTCTCCAACCTCTTCCCCTGCTGTTCTCCCCTTTGCTCTCTGATAGCTGCATGCATTGACCTCCTTCTTGTTGGATGAATGCACTAAAGCCTCCAGTTCTTGTCCTGGCTTCTCCTTTTCCTAAAAACCATTCTCTTGGGCCGCCTGGGTGGCCCAATTCGTTAAGCAACTGCCTTTGGCTCAGGTCATGATCCCGGGGTCCTGGAATTGAGTCCCACATTGTGCTCCCTGTTCATCGGGGAGCCTGCTTCTCCCTCTGACTCTCTCCCTTCTCATGCTTTCTCTCTCTCTCTCATTCTCTCTCTCAAACGAATAAATAAAATCTTTAAAAAAATATTCTCCTGCACAAACCCATAGCTCACTCACTCGCTTCTTACACTTCGCTGCTCAAATTTCATCTTATCAGTGATGCTGTCTGAGACCACTCTATGAAAAGTAAAATAGCAAATCAACCAGTCCTATCCAGCACGCTCTTTCCCCTTACCCTGCATTATCTTTCTCCAAGGTCTCATCACTATTTGACCTACTGTATTAATAGATGACCATTTCTCTCTCTTCTCTAGAATGAAATCTCCATAGAGACAGGACTTCGTTTTGCTATTTGCTGTTTCCCCAGTGCCAAGAACAATGCCGGGAAGTAAATTTGAGTGCTGCAGAGTGTGTGTTAAGTGAATGAGCAGGTACACACATAGGTTCCTACCCTGTTGCACAGCATGTTCCTTTCTGGACCCGAAGACAATCCATTAATTTTGCAACTTACTTTTCCTCCAATTTCTGCAGAAGACAGGACTCTGGTTTTCCCAACTTCTTCACTGATTTTCTGTCTCAAAGATTTTTCTCAGTTTACCAATCAACCATGAATAGCAGGTAGGCAATGTGCTAAGATGCAGAGGATAACATTTTACTCCTTCTCTTGAGTTGGATTGGACAGAATGTTAAGACAGGTGGATAAGCCTATTGAAAGGTAACTGTTGAACACCTGCCCTGTGTTACTTTTGCAGAAATGTGATTTGGTATTATTCATTAGATTTCATATCTGGTTACCTAGTCAGGTAAATATTATCTTAGCTGTATTTCTGTCTTTCAGTCATGCAAGGATGGATAGACAAAGTTTGAGATCCTGAAGTCAGTGTAAGATGCGTGGTTGCCTAATAATATTGTCCATCAGCACACAAGTATTATGCACTCTCCTGCACTGATTTCCTTTAAATATTTGTTCAGCCAAACTGAAGGTTGAGGCTGGGTTCCGTATAGGAAAGAAAACTAAGACAGCTGTTGGGAGGTTTGGTCTCTAATTCACTGTAGTATGTAATTCTACTCAGTCTCCCAACTGTACTCAAAGTGGGAAAAATAAATGTCCAGCTTTTACTTTTTTGCCTAGCTTCTTAGTAGTACCTTTTGGGATCTCACCTGTCCTCTCCCAAGAAGTTTAACAAAATGGTCCTTTTTTTAAAAAAAAAGTTTTATTTATTTGTTTGAGACAGAGAGAGAGAGAGCATGAGTGGGGAGAGGGGCAGAGGGAGAGGGCGAAACAGACTCCCCACTGACAGGGGAGCTTGTCAGGGCTCCATGTGAGGCTCTATGTGGGGGTCCCCAGTGGGTTCAACACTGGGCTCTACAGAGGCTTGATCCTAGGACCTGAGATCATGACCTGAGTGAAGGCAGATACTTAAACCTACTGAGCCACCAGGTACCCCCAAAAGAGTCCTTTCAACAACATATTATATTCACACAGAGTGGAGTTCTATAAACATGCCTTCCCCAACAGGGGACAGTGTTCTGTGCCCTTATAGATCGGTGCCCTGGGCAAGAACCCAACTGATTCACCTGTTAATCTGGTCTGGCCAAGATCTTAAAGCTCTACCTGCTACTATTTAGGAAAGGAGAAGAATATTGGTGTTCTTGGCTGAAATTATATTTCTTAGCGGTATTTCAATTGAATGAAATCTTTAATTTTGCTAATTAAATAAGCCCTTCAAAATAACAATAATTTTTATTATTACTATGGACAGAACTCAAACTTCAAAACAGAAATGAAAGAAACTATGTTCTACCCCAAACCTAAATGAACATTTGAAGTGAAAGAAAATTGTTTAAGGATTGGTTAGATAATAAGTGAATTGGTCAGACTTCATTGTGAGTTGTTTTGTTTTGCATTGCTTTCCTGTGCAGGTTCTCCATGTCTTCTGGGACGGCTGTGAGGAGTTTTATTCAGTCCTATGGGGCATGGGAGGGGAAGAAGATTGTGTCTATCCTACAGAGAGGTCAGTGGTGGGGGATAAGAGCATAAAGGCTAAGGCAGCCATGACAGCTGAGGCTGGTGCCCTGCTGAATCCTGCAGGAGCAGGCGAGGACAGTGAGGTAGCCAAGGTCCAAACCCACTTAGAAGTTCGGCAAGCTTAGTACCTGCATCGTTCCATTTCAACACCCCCAAATCTGAGCTGTGGAGACAGATAGTGGGAAGGGTGGCTATCTCTGTTTCAAAGCAATAGGTTTATGTCTATTTATGCCTTTCTTGTAATGAGCAGGGACTGGATTTGATAAAATTGTCTATTTCATCTCTTTATGCCTTAACTGAAGGCAAAGAGAGAGGAAAAGGAAGAGGTTACTTAAACACCTGTTTGTTCCATGTAATTGTGTCCAGCATTGATTAGGTCCCAGATAGAGTCTGGATTCCTCCAATCACCTTACACCACCTCAGAGGTCCTTGGTACAAACACCGAGTGCTGTCTCTCTCTTTGCACTTAAGTATCCACATTCTAAAATTAAATTATTTTTGCTAGGATAACCCAGAAGTCAGCTGTGTCCATACTTAAATCTCCTGGCTTTCCCAGGACAATAAGATGCCTTAAGATTTTAATAAATTTGCCCCAAACCCTTCTCTTTGAAAGGTAGGAAAACCAGCATCCCATCGGACATTTGGGAATACTTAAAGGCTTTAACCTTTTGCTTCCACTGAATTCTATCCTTTCACTTTATGTTTTGTCACTTTTACCATGCTTAATGATTATCCCAATGAAAAGTAGCCCAATTCCAAAGGTCTCAGGGTACTACCAAGACAAGACAATAACATTATACCACTCCACTTCATTTTTGGGTCAGCTGATTGATTTTTCTCTTTGTGACTTGTAGTTTCATGCTTCCTTGCATGCCTCCTAATTTTTTACCAGGTTCTGGACATTGTAAATTTAACCTTCCTGTGTCTGAATATTTTTGAATTCCTATAAATATTCTTCCTTTTTATTCTTCATGTGGTAATATGGAAAGTTTGATTCTTTTGGGCGTTGCTTATAAGCTTTGTTAGATGGGACGAGAACTAAGACTAATATTTTCCCAACAATGAGACAAGCATTTTTAGAACTTTAGCCAATACCCCTGAATGATGAGATTTTTTTCTACCTTGACTGTTGGATAGAGGTCCTTTTCCTGGTCCTGTGTGGTCTCTTTCTTGTGGTTCTTTCTCTGCATTCCCATTTATGTGCTGATCACTATCTGTTGAACCCTTCAGGGAAACCCTCTGCAGATTTCTGAAATGTTTATTCTCTGAAACTCTCACTATCCAAAGATCTAGTATCCTGCCTTGTAAACTCTAGTTGATTTGGCTTCCTTTGGACTCCACGTTCCATCTCTTCATGGAGGAAGACCACTGGTTCTGCCTGGATTTTCTCTTCTATGCCCCACGCATGAAGCTGGGGCAATTAATTGTAGGGCTCACCTTGTTTGTTCCCAACTCTGAGGGATCACTGTCCTTTGTTGTGTGATGTGCAGTCTTTTGTGCCATTGTTTCATCCATTTTTCATCTTAAGTTGTTACAGGCAGGAGAGTAAATCCAATTCCTCTTATTCTATCTTGACTAGAGGCAGAAGTCCTTTGAGTCTGCATTTTGAAATTAATTTTATGAAACAACTACTCATTCCCTTATTCACACCCTCTCTACATTTGGGAGAACCCAGTTCATGTGTTACCTTTCCTGGCTAACTTTTCCTGAACCTCCTCTTAGCCACCCCCCACCTCACCTCTAATGCAAATTATTGTTTCCTCTCTGATTTGGCATTACTTTATTCTTATATCCATTTTAACAGTTGTCACATACTCATGTATTATTTTTCAAATATATGTAGATCCTATACTGTTTTGATAACTAAAATGCTAATAAACTATTTTTTCTAATATACTATTTTTTTTAAAGATTTTATTTATTTATTTGACAGAGATCTCAAGTAGGTAGAGAGGCAGGCAGAGAGAGAAGAGGAAGCAGGATCCCTGCTGAGCAGAGAGCCTGATGCGGGCTCGATCCCAGAACCCTGGGATCATGACCTGAGCCGAAGGCAGAGGCTTTAACCCCCTGAACCACCCAGGCGCCCCTACTATTTTTTAACTATATGAAATTAACAAATTTTACCACAGCGAGCAAAAAAATAAAAAAGATATTTAAAAAGTATTTTTTAGTAAAAAGTAACAGATCAAACATATGCATTTACTTCCTGGATTCCTGCCAAAAAACAAAAATGAGATGTTAATAAAGCATTTACACAGTAACTAAGGCAGTGCTACACTGACGAAGAGACAGACACATAGATTAATGGAAAACCCAGAAAGAGATCCACACAAATAGACTCAATTAATTTTTGACAAAGGAGCAAAAGCAATTCAATGGAAGAGAGATAGCCTTTTCAGTGAATGGTTTGGGCACAGTTGGACAGCCATTAGGAAATAAAGTAGTAACCTTGACTTAACATTTCCCACAAAATTTAACTCAGAATGGATCGTGAGCTTTAATGTAAAACACAAAACTCTATAACTTCTAGGAAAGAGCATAGGAAGAAAAATACACTACTTTTGGGGGACAGGCAAAAAGTTCTCAGACTTGACACCAAAAGCATGATCCATAAATGGAAAAAACATATACAAGACCTCTTCGAAATGGAAAACTTGTGCTCTGCAGAAGATTCTGCTATGAGGATGAAAAGACAAACTTCATACTGGAAAAGATATTTGTAAATCACTTAGTCAACAAAGACTTTGTATCTAGTATCTAGAATATATAAAGAGCTCTCCACATTCAACATAAAAAAATCCAAAACCCAAAAACCAAGAAACAGGCACTTATCATGATGAGTACTGAGTAATGCACATAATTCCTGAATCATATTGTACACCTGAAACTAACGTAACACTGCATGTTAATTATACTTCAACTAAAAATAACAAAAACAAGCAATTCAATTGGCAAAATGACACACAGAGACACTTCATCAAAGAGAATATACAGAAGACAAACACACAAAAACATATTTGGCATTATTAACAACTAGAGAAATGCACGTTAAAACCATAATGAGGGGTGCCTGGGTGGCTCAGTGGGTTAAAGCCTCTGCCTTTGGCTCAGGTCATGATCCCAGGGTCCTGGGATCGAGCCCCGCATCAGGCTCTCTGCTCGGTGGGGATCCTGCTTCTACCTCTCTCTCTCTCTGCCTACTTGTGATCTCTCCCATCAAATAAATAATAAATAAAATCTTAAAAAAAAAAAAAACCATAATGAAATGTCACACACTTATCACAATGGCTAAAATGAAAAAAAGTAGTGACAATGCCAAATGCTGGTGAGAGTTCAGAGAAATTTAATTATTCATATATTGCTTGTATGAAGGTATAATAGTACAGCCATTTTGTAAAATAGTTTGACAGTTTCCTTTAAGCCTAATAATGGAGTTACCATATGACCCAGCAACTGCACTCTTGGTCACTTATAACAGAGAAGTAAGAATTTATTTTCACACAGGAATTTGTACACAAATATTCATAGCGGCTTTACTGATAATTGCTAAAATCTGGAAACTACTTAAATGTTCTGTGAATGGATGAATGGTTAAACAGACTGTGGTTACATTCATAACACAAAATACTACTCAGCAATAAAAAGGAATGAACTATTAATACATGCAACACCTTAGATGAACCTCAAGGAAGTTATGCTAAGTGAAAAAAACCAATCTCCAAAGCATACATACTGCATGCTTCCATTTATATAACACTTGTGAAATAACATAATTATGGAGATGGATAGCAGGTTAGTGTTATGGTTTAGGAGCAGGAAGGGATGGATGTAGCCATAAGAGGTAGCAAGAGAGAGTCTTGTGATGGTACAGCGACATTTTGATTGTGCTAACTGTTACGCAAGCCTGTATATGTGATAACTTGCATAGACACACAAATGCATGTATAAGAGTTTATTCTGAATAAGCTCTATGATTTGTGCCAATGTCAATTTCCTGGTTTAGATATTGCATTATAGTTAACACTGTAAGATGTTAACATTGGGGGAGGCTGCATAGGACTTCTTTGCAACCTCCTATTAATCTACAATTATTTCAAAGTTAGAAAGGATATCGACATAAAAGAACATACAAGAACAAACTGTAGATGATGGCAACAGAATTTTGAAAACTTGAAAAGGTGACTGAAGAGGATCTGACATGGTGTTCACAATAGAGCTGAAACCTAAGTTCACAGAACAATGACCCGTGTTTTCTTCAGATCCACCTTTTCCCCCTGCTCCAGATCTCAGCAACTCACCACACCATATACCTCCAAAAATAGCAGGCCATATAGTTCTAAAAATGGAAGAACTGGGTGGAGGTCTGCTTAAGAAACTGGCAGACTCTGGAATTCTCCCTCCCTCTGTATAGTAGGGCAAAATCCCAGCAGAACTTGGAGACATTTAATAGAGGGTCTTCAAACATCGATGGGAATAGAAGTATCATAGCAAACAGAGGGGTTTTAAAAAATTGAGGTATTTTGGGGTATTGAGTGTAATCCAGAATTTGGTTCTCTTAACCAACCTTACTCTTCCTTTTTCCCATCTATGACGAAGCAGTGGCCAGCCTTTACATTATTTTCATTTTATGTCTTTGTTTGGACTGTTATCATGGAATACTACAGACTGGGTAGCTTATAAATGACTGAATTCATTTCTCACAATACTGGAGGCCAGAAGTCCAAGATGTCAGCATTATTGGCTTCTGGTGAAGCTCTTTTTGGGGCTGCAGACTGCCAGCTTCTCACTGCGTCCGTATGGGGTGGAAAGGTGAGGGATGTCTGGCCTCTTTTATAAGGACGTTAATTGCATTCGTGAAGGCTCCACCCTCATGGCCTAATACCTCCCTGAGGCTGTACCTCCTAATACCGTTGTATTGGGCATTGGGATTCAATATAAGCATTTTGGAGGAAACATTCAGTCCATGATAATAAATAAATAGTATTCACTGCTGAAACAGTAGTGTGTGTTTATTAGGTTTTCATTCTTATATGACTTTATACATTAAAGGTAATTACTACTGCATTATGTTTAAAACTATTTGCCTTTTGATGTAGTTACCACTGATTATTTTTTGCAAATGCTCTAACACATCTGTCAAACACTAGGCAGTACTTTTCCAAAGGCTCAAATATTTCACATCATCTCTCAATCCCCTGGCATTTCATTTTTATTTTGTTTGCTTATTTCAACAGTTGATCTGTCTTTTACAAATACTATTTCTTGCTTTAATATAAACTAATAGTTTTTTGGCTTAACGCATAATAGTCATGCCAAAATTTCACTTTCTCCTTTTCTCTGATGAAGACATTGTTCCCTGAATCCTTCTTTCTCTGTCCTGCTTTACTATCTCATTTTTTATGAATGATAAACCTCAGTAGCTACCTGGAAAAGGAGGTAGGGGAGACAAGTTTATAATTATTGCATATCAGAAAATGCCTTTATCCAATTCTCACGTGACTGATAGCTTTACTGGATATAAAATTAGAGGCTGAAAATATTTTTATCAGAATTTTTAATATTCTTATTTTTCTGTCTTTTGGATTCTAGTGTTACTAGTCTGATGAATATTTATTTTTTGAGTGTTTCAAATTCTACAGTTTAATCCCAGGTGTTCTGAAACTCCATAATACTATGCCTCCGTGTGGCTATTTTATGACATAAATTTTTGTGAGCGTTCAATGTGCTCTTTCAGCTGAAAGTCTGAGAGATATTTTTTGTTTTATTTATTTGACCATTTCCTTCCCTTTTTTCTTCTTTCTCTATAATTTCTGCTAGTTGGATGTTGAACCACCTAAAATAATCCTCTAATTTTCTAGTCTTTTTTATTATTTTCCTTCTCTGTTCTTTTGGCTACTTTATTGATTTTCTTGACTTGTAATTGTACTATAATTTAATTTCCAATTTCTTTTTCTCTGCTTGCCTTTTAAAAATAGTTTTCTGTTCTTATTTTATGGAGGTGATATTGTTTAATCTACTTATCTGCTTTAAGTAGGACCTATTTTTAGAAACTTTATTTATTTATTTATTTATTGTCATGGGAAAGGATTTCTTATGTATATTATTCCCTCAGTAAACATATATATGATCAAAGTGCAAAGAAGCTTGTAAGAAGTTCTGAGTGGTAGGAGAGAGGCCTGGGGCAGGGGACAGGATTCAACTAGTTGACTACACTTAGAGTAAACTCTTACATGTCTTTGGGCAATTCATAAACGTCTAGAGGTGTTTTATCTCAGGCTTTTCAATTTTTTTTTCACAGACTATCTTTCAGTTTTCTGCTAGGCAAACATAAACATAGCAACAATTATTCAGAAAGCAGAGCAGAGGAAAGGGGCTCTGGGTAGAGTGGGGGATGTTTGCAGACCAGTTTTATCATTCTGTTTTCGCCCTTAAACCTTTATGTGTCTATATCTCCTGATTCCTGAGAAAATTTCTCCAGAAACTAAACTTTTTTTTTTTTTTCTTTTTAGTGTGCTTTTTTTGGAGGAGTTAAGAGACCTCAGTCTCTGAGTGGTCAGTCTTTCCACTCTCCACATTTGCTTTCCCACCTAGAGACTCAGGGGATTTGTGAGGTAAAGGAGCCCATTTTCCATCAGAACCCCCTTGTGTGGTCAATTAGCTTTTGACACTCTTTGTTCTGCTATGTCCATTATCCCTCCTCCACCTTATTCTACTTTCCAAAAATTTAATGATTTTTCTAAAGTCGTATTTTGTTTTTTTCTTTTACCTCATTAGCTAAAATATTTTTCATTTTTAAGCCATTTTTTGTGGTGTTTGGGAGGAAGAGGAGATAATCACAGTCAAATCTTCACATTTAAGCTAAAGACAGCAAATGAGCTTTTAAATATTACTGGATGTATGTTAACTCTTTATCATTGTGTTTTCTTAACCTAAGAGACTAAATGAACATTAATGTTGTCTAGGTATCTGAGGGAAAAGTGTCCTCATGTTGAACAAGTTAAAAAAATTCCTAGTCATGTGGATGTTCTGGGTGAGGGGTCACTAGAGAGGAATCCAGAAATCTTTGGTAGAATCTCCATTGTGAAGGAGCTAAATTGGCAAGTTACAGGCTCCTGCTGTTGCCAAGCCATTTCCTGTAGTTTCCACGAGCCAGAATTTCAGAGCGGGCATTAGTCAGCTGTTGCTTGTAGATCTATAAATGGGTGTCATCTATGCAGCGTACTGTTCTTCTGTAGTCCATACTTTAAAAAAGTCATACTCCTAACTGCCACAAACAGTAAATAGACGTTGTTCAATTGTAGCTGGATGTTTGTAATAAGAATTTGTCACTTTTCTCTTTCTCTCTCTCTCTCTCTCTCAGGGCAGAAGCAAACACTGAACTAAATTGCCTGTAGCACAAATTGCAGGATCTTTTTGAGCAAATAGAAATTTATTTAGACTCCTTCACTTAATGTAGCATAAAAGAGCAAAGCTAATGAAATGCAAGAAATGATTTTCATCATGAGTGAACTTGTTAGCCTTATCTTTTTCCTAGTTGAATAAGAAATGTAGGTCATTAGGTATTTTGCTTTTGAAAGCAAAATAAGGTATCAATCTTTATATTTTCTGTGTTCTCCTAAGAGAGTCATTTTTACTTTTCCTGTAGGAAAAAATAATATCTATGATTCATTGTTTGCATAATGATTAATAAGGTAGCATAAGGGATATTTGTGTCTACATTTGTGGCCCAAGAGAAAAGTCTGATAGAAAGTGATCTAGTAAAACTGTTTACAAAGAACTCAAGTTCTGGTGGATAGCGTTTATCTGATTTGAATGGATTAGCTTAAAAACCAATAAAAATTAGACAATATTTCTTTCATCCATCAAGCCAAGAGATAGAGGGCCAACCTAGGAAAGCAATGAAGCCATGTACAAATGACAGCAACATGTTTTAAATGGGAAATGTAAGGGATCAAAAAAATATGCTGGCCATGATGCTCTCATAAACTGAGGTTTCAGCTACAGGCCTGTCACCCACAGACGGAGACCTACTGCTTAGCACAAGGAAATCTAAGGGACTCCATCCTCAGCTCTGCCTCTGGCAGACCCTAAGGTCGCCACCCATGGTAGGCATTTCTCCTCTCTTCTGTGCTCAGAAAATCTTGACTTTCCAGGCTGAGATTCCTTGATCCTAAGAAAACTGAATTTCTCATCTAAGGTAGGCATGATACCTCAACATAGGGGGAATTTTTCTGGAGTGTTTCCAGGAAATAATTTTTCTCCCTGATAAGAAAGAAGTAGTCTAAGAGAAAAAGTTTGCTTTTTTTTTTTTTTTCCTGTGCCATTCAGACCCTTGATCCCCGCATTTAACACGCAGTTGGGAGGACATGGTCCGAGCTGCAGCAGTCATGTTGGGATGGCCTAGAGCCTGGCCTTTAGCTTTGATATAAGGAAGCTTCTGGATCAAGGTTGGTAAGGGCTTACCACAAAACTTCTTGTCAGAAAACTAAATTCCTAAGTATTTAAGCCACTGGTGTTTACGTTCATGTATTTATAGCCATTAGCAATCCCAACTGATATGCCTATCGTCCTTTCTTTGCTGCTTGCTCTATTACTCTTGTCACCACTCTACACTTTAGTCATATCGAAGAACTTGCATTTTCCAAGGTATACCTTGCTGTCTCATGTTTCTCTGCCTGGGTCTAGCAGCGCCTTCTATCTGAATGGACTCTCCCTTCTTTAACCCTCTGGACTTCTACTTACCTTTCATTTAGTGATGTTTTACTTTATGAACTTTCTACTATGAAAGCTTTCTTGTCTGTCCCCAGTATCCTCTCCTCATCCTTTGTTTACCCACTACAGTCCATGCAGAATACACCTTCTTTATTGTTCTATATGTTCAGGCCACACTGATTTCTTTCTGTTGTTCAAACATATTGCACTCCTCCCTACCTTAGACCTACTCTAGAGGGTATCTTATATTCCTACCCTTACTATTTCTTTGCAGCAATGTCCTGCCCAAATAGTTTTGCATGATGAGTTGCTTTTTGCCCTTCAGGTTTTACTGACATTCTCTAAAATAAACCTTAAATTCAAACAGGACAAGATTGGGTTCCTCTTGTTCACATGGCATCTTCAACATGTCTGACCTAGCCTTGAGTTTAGTAGGTTCCCAATAAATATTTGAAAGTGAATGAACTTGGGGCGCCTGGGTGGCTCAGTGGGTTAAAGCCTCTGCATTCGGCTCAGGTCATGATCCCAGGGTCCTGGGATCGAGCCCCACATCGGGCTCTCTGCTCAGCAGGGAGCCTGCTTCTTCCTCTCTCTCTGCCTGCCTCTCTGCCTACTTGTGATCTCTGTCTGTCAAATAAATAAATAAAATCTTAAAAAAAAAAAAAAGTGAATGAACTTAATCCTGTATTCTAAATGGGAAGTTCTTTCATGCCAGATATGATATCTTATTCTTCTATGCAAATTACAGAATCCAGCTGAATATACTTACATCCTGTGGGTGAAAAACATGAATCCTCTCAAATGCCAAATGAATGGAGAGAGAGATGATTGGCATAGCGGTTTTACCAACTTTTATTTTTCTCTTTGGTGGTGAGCACATGTTTATTTCCAGGAAAGAATTTGCTTCTCACGGAAGAATGGCAACAACCCTTGTGAGATCAATTCTTTGTGCAGTAGATTGATATCTCTGTAAACTCAGGGTTTAACTTTTAGCAAACCTGAGAGTACGTTTATTAAATTTAAGCATTCCTAGAAATACTTTGTTCCCACAACCTACAAATTGGAAACCTGAGAGGTCAATCCATTGTTTTGTATTTTAATGGAAGGATCTGTGAACATATTGCTCTCCCAAATATTTCTCTCCATAATAGAGATGGGTACACTACTAAAAGTTTTATGATCAATCATTTTAGTGAGATTTTGGAGTGATAACTATAAATTTGGTTTCAGTTAAAAGTAAATCGAACTCTCTTTACAAAGTTATCAATGTTCAAAATGTCTGTGTGTTAAACTACAAAGATTCAAACAATACAAATCAAACCCCAGGAACAAAGAAGGGGGTGGGAAACCCTACCCATTTGCAGAAACAGACAAACTGAAACAGGAAGCAGGTCTGAGAACTCTTTAATATTTTCATCTTTGTACAGCATCCTCTAAATTCAATGATCTTTCCTCATGTTAGTCATCCTGGATCTATCTCTTACCAAATGTTTATAAAGATATTAGAGAAAAAAGCCATTGGTAAGAAAATTTCCTTCTCCTTTCCCCCCCCTTTAAAACGTCTGTTTAAAACATTATGTGTTAACCACTAAAATAATCTACTTCAAAACACATACGTGTTTCAAGATAAAACTTGAATCAAATGCAATTTCCATTTGTTGGAAAGTTGAGATTTATACTGGTGAAATGTTTAGACAAAAATCCCTAATATTTTTAAGTACTAATGCATATGTTGCAGTAAATGTTCTAGAAGACTGAGAAATGAAAAGCTATTTCAGGGTAATCTCATGAATAAGGTTGGATTTGTGAGGGCTTAGAATAGTAAGAGCTTGGGGTGCCCGGGTGTCTCAGTGGGTTAAAACCTCTGCCTTTGGCTCAGGTCATGATCTCAGGGTCCTAGGATCGAGTCCCACATCAGGATCTCTGCTCGGCAGACAGCCTGCTTCCCTTCCTCTCTCTCTCTGCCTGCCTCTCTGCCTACTTGTGATCTCTCTCTGTCAAATAAATAAATAAAATCTTTTAAAAAAATATGGAGACTTTCCAACCACAACCTTTAAAAAAAAAAAAAGAATAGTAAGAGCTTTGAGTAATCAGGTGAGAACAACTAGGTGAGTACTATGGGCAGTAGAAATGTCATGACAGTGGGAACGCTTACAGCCTGATACTGACGAAAAGTTATTACACGTTCAAATAGATCACTGTGGAAGAGAAGGGGATCTTTTTCCACCACTGGTGTTAGAATATGGAAATGCTGTTATGATTTCAATGTCACCTTTGCTGACAGTGGTGAATCGGGTCATTAGAGGAGCATGTTCATGGTCCGTTTGTTGAGACTCTTGGGGTCTGGCTAGTGAGACCAGATTGGAAGATGCAACAGACTTCACAGGGTCATTTCATATTTACTGTCTCACTGACTTTTTTTTTTTTTTTGGTCTTTAAATATATACAGATCTAGCAGTTTTTGGATTGTTTTCTTGAAGAGAAGTAACTTTGGGGATTCATCTAATGATTTACTTCATGTGTCTTTAGGACATAGGACAAGATGGCCTATTTAAGTCCTTTCTATGTACTTCCAAATTCTTTGCCTTTTGAAGGGAAAGCGAAGTCTCTCATCTTATAAGGTAAGTGGTGCTACCTACCCTCTAAGTTGCTGGAGGAAAACTGTACAAGAAACGAAAACACGTTTTTTCAGATCACATCAGCCAGGTCAAGGGCATTAGAAGGTAATTAACTTGAATCTGTTACTGCATTTAGTACATGGATTCTTTTAGCTCATTACTAAGTGTTACATTGTGTAAAAATGGGGAGGGGAATGTCCAAAATTCAATCTGGAGAAAAATATTAAATATAAAACAGAAACATATGCAAGCAAATGAAAAGGGATTTGTAGTTGATGAAAATCTGGACTAATGGGCTGGGCCACATTTTCTGGTTCTAGATATTTGTAACTTGGAGGCCATGACAGACCATTCAAGAAACCTGAGAGTAAGAAAAAATAGAATTATGAATCATATTTTCATTGGCATCCTGAATTAATCTTTCATGTTTTGTTTATATTATAAATAATACTCATATTCATGGAAATGCATTTTCTATATGAAGTGCCAAGTAAAGAAATTCATTTTCCAAGTATTTATAAATATATGATTATGTTCCATAAAGTTAGATCATTTTCAAAAATAAATGATACTTATTTTCTTATAGGATATTTTATTAACTAAGCATCCTATGTTTCCACTGACCAGGCAAGATAAATTTGAATTGTTATGATATAAATTTTGTATGAGAATCTTGTACTTATTAACATACATGGTTCATGGGGGGTGTATATTTAGTTTACTTTGATCACTAAAGACACTAGCTTTAAAAAGAAAACTTACAAATTCCAGTGTGTAATAATGAAGTTAATGACTGAGAAGTTGAAAACTACCCATGGTAAAGCATAGACATATTTTTCACATCTATTTGTACATATTAAAGTCAAATTAAAAATTAAAGGAATGGGCGCCTGGGTGGCTCAGTGGGTTGGGCCACTGCCTTGGGCTCAGGTCGTGATCTCAGGGTCCTGGGATGGAGTCCCACATCAGGCTCTCTGCTCAGCAGGGAGCCTGCTGCTCCACCCCCCACTCTGCCTGCCTCTCTGCTTACTTGTGATCTCTCTCTGTCAAATAAATAAATAAAATCTTTAAAAAAAAATTAAAGGAATGCACATTAAAAATTAGTGCTAAGTTTTCATTGGAGTGTTCCTTTCCTTTCTTCAAATTAAATAAATCAAAAATAATATTTTTTTGATGCTTAAGATAGTCCTTTTTAAGATATTTTAAAGTAAACTTGTTTAATTCTGCGGCAGTCATTATGTTTCACGTCAGGACAGAGGTTGAGACAAGAATAAGAAAATCAGAATTATCCTGTTTCTTGCTGCTGTCTTTCAGCTTCTCCAGCCTATCAACCTACCACCTTCTTCTCCCTCTTTTTCCCATCCTCTGTCACCTTGGTCATTAAGAGGGAAGAGAAAGAACTGAAAAGAAGGCAGTAAGATGGGACTAGATCAAGAGACAAAAGGCTAGAAGAGAGCTAGGGGAAATGAGAAATTCTCACCTCTTTAGAAGTGCAGGTGCCATAATTCAAAGCTCCAAACATTTATTTTGTGATCTCCATGTAGGAGGCAATAAGAAAAAAGCCCCCATGTACCAAAAAGGAGCATCAGTTCCTATTCTCCCTCTCTCAACTCTCCTCCCCCAAACATACCTCACAAATCCTGTTCCATATTTCTGTGTAGAGAAATAGAACTGAGCTGAAAAACCACATTCTATAGGAAGACCAGGAATAGCCTCAGGGAGACTGAAAAAGTGAGGTCTAATTCTCGTAAGCCCCATCTCTGCTTTGTTTCTGTCTCCTTCCCTTACTTGGTTCTTCCCCAAGTAACCTGAAATTTCCAGAGGGGCCTGGATGTCCCTCAGCTGCCCTCTCCCAGCCTCACTTTTTCAACAACTCCCCAAATAAAACTTATCTAAAGTCCATCTACTAATGACCTCCACATATGAATGAATAAATGAGTTACTGAGTATTAATTTCTGACTGTGTTTAAGAAAACTCTTTGTGCACATGAGTTAAACCAGAGAAATGGCTAAAATAATGAGATTGTAATGAGAACATAGAGCACTGAGATTAACCAAAGGTAAGAAGATATTTGATTTTGAGGAACCTCTTAAATCTCAACATACTAGAGGTCACATGCTCTGTCACATATGATTAGAGCTATGGAGTGAGGAGCTTTTGTCCTGAATAGCAAAGGTCAGGAAAACTATTACTCTGGGCCAAATCCAGCCCACTGCCTGTTTGCAGAGATATTATTTGGCAGTAACACTTCTACGTCCATCCTCCAGGGCCCTGGCTATTTTCAGGCTACGATGGCAAACTCAAGTAGTTGCAACAGGGACCATAGGCCCACAACGTCCAAAGTATTTATAATCTGGCCCTTTGTAGAAAAAGTTTGCTGATCCCTACTCTGTAGGAATACAGACATTGAAAACTATGGTAAATCTTTTATTTCTTCTTTCTTTTTTATTTCCTCCCCCCCTTGACTCTTTTTTTTTTTTCAGTTGCAGAACAGAGCAATTCAAACTTTTAGTTTGAGTACTTAGCAAGGAAATCTTACTTAAAGAGCTAAAAGTAATGAATCATAGTCATCTTGAAACATCTTCAATTTCTGCTGCCTGTACACTATAGATATAATTGAATGAGAGTTTGCTTTGGTCATATAACTCCAAATCAATTCTTATTTGGCTTCCTTTAATCACTTCTAATGACCAGTGATTTAACATACTAGGAATTTACTCCTAACACAGTACAGAGAAATGTGTGGTTTTCTTCTTATCTTACGCCCCTAATGCATCATGTCCATAAAGAAGGAGGCATCGATGTTTAGAGTTTATAAATATTTTCATGAGGATAGACAGAGTGTAACAAAAAACCTGGGCTATTGCTATTCTGATTGAACTTTAAAATTACAAAGTGGCCAATATTTTTTAAATCTGAAATCTTCTAGTGCATTAGTAGTCCATCTCCTGTTTTTGCATTCCCCAAAGCATGCTTCCCAGAAAGTGTTCTATATAAGTAGGTTAGGAGAGGAAAGGACGAGGAGGTTAAATAAGCTTGGGAAAGGAGAATTAAATGGCTGTCCTTCCTGCAGAACTTCTCAGTGTTTCATATGAAAATATTCATTGTTAATTGCAAAGAGAATGTAGAATGTGCTCTTTTTCTTTAAGTCATTTATTCAGTCACACATTCAATAAATGTTTTTTGAGTGTGTATTCTCTGCTAACCACGGGGCTAGGTGTTCCAAACAAGGCAGTTAAAAAAAGCTCAAAGGTTATAGAGAGGGTGAGGATATCATCTGAGTTCAGAAAGTTTTGAAAAGAACTCGTGAGGAAGAACTCTGAACATGGATGGAATTACGAGAAGCAGAGCTGTCTAGGGGAGGGGGCTTCTAGTCACTAGAAATACATGACTAGCGGTAGCGTGGAGATAGGAACTACTATGTACTTAACAGATTCAATTGAACTTAATGGAATGAGACAATTGCAACATCATAATGAAATCTTTTGCTTTGCACACAGTACCTTGTGTAATGACATATATGCACACCACACACCAAAGTGCTGAAATACACTTCATTTTGATACATCAGTATATTACTGACCTGATAAATACTAATCATACTATTACCTGAGTTTTGTTGCTACTACTGGATTTTGCTGATTTTAATTGGATTGAAGGATTTTTCTTCAACATTTGGTTGACTGCCAGTGTCTTCACTTTGTTATTCTGGAGCCGTCTCCATAGTGTCTTTTTTACTCATTCTAAGGCTTTCATACAAACAAAAACAAAACACCTGAATCTTATCCTCAAATGTTAGCTCAATTTAATACATAAATGGTGATGCCCAGATATTTTTGCGAGTTCCCTGTTGCTAGTCTCATAATTTATCCAAATTCACTGGAGAGTCCAATGTTCTATTTAATTGACCATTCTATTTAAGGAAGAGTTGCTCTGCCATACATTCGTCTGACTGGGTGAGCAATTTACATGGGATTAAAATGAAATATATCCAGTGTTGAACTATGTTTAACACATTTTATATCTCCCCTGGGCCTGCTCCATACCCTTATAACCAACTGCCAAATCAACCTACTTCCTTGGATGTCTAATAGGCCTCTCAAACGTAATGTATAAACTGATTTTGATCCTCTCCCCTCAAACCTGCTCATCCATTTTTTTTAAAGATTTTATTTATTTATTTGAGAAAGAGAGAGAGAAAGGTCACAAGTAGGCAGAGAGGTGGAAGCAGGCTCCCCACTGAGCAGAGAGCCCTATGCGGGCCTCGATCCCAGGACCCTGAGATTATGACCTGAGCCCAAGGCAGAGGCTTAACCCACTGAGCCACCCAGGCGCCCCTGCTCATCCATTTTTTAATCTCACATTCCATACCAATCCATTAGTAAATTGTGTTGTCTCTGCTTCAAAAATATATCCTCCCTTAGATCTTTTTCATAGTCTTGACAGCTATCAAATGGGAACCAACCCTCCTCGTCTGTCTTCCAGGTGATTGCAAAATACTTCTACATAGTCTCACTATTTCTTTAAATCTCAACACAGCTACCACAGTGATGGTGTTACGGTTAGATTATGTCATACCTCTACTCAGAGCCCACTCGGTGCATTCAACTTAATTTGAATTAGAAGCCAGATGCTTACAATGGTGTTCAAGAGCCTGCGCCTAATTGTTATATCTCTGCCTTATCTTCCACTCTCTTCCCTTGATCACTCTCTTCCAGCCATTCTGGCCACGTTAAGGTTCCCATTTTGCCAGCCTGAGCCCTTGGCACTTACCTTTCTCTGTGCCTTTAGCACTTTTTCCCCAGACCCTCACAGGTCTTGTTTCTTCAACTTCAAGTCTGTATCCAAGTATCAGTTTTCCAGTGAGACTTTCCTAACCACTTGAAAATGTCAATAATACCTCCCTCTCCTCATATCTTATTCCTCTTCACTGTTTTATTTTTCCCCACTGCCACTCATCACTCCTTAATATATTATATATTTCTTTGTTTACAGGCTCTCTTCCTCCTATAGATGTTAAATTCCACAAAAGGTAGAGAATTTTGGTTTATTGTTCAATGCTGTGCCTGGTACACAGAGACACTCAATATATATTGAATGAATGAATAAAAATATGCTTTCTTTAATGATTCAAAATTTACTTTTGGATTTTTTAATGTCTGAGAAATTTATGAGTATGAATTATATTATATGCAGAAGCTGTATGATCTGATCTGATCTCAAAACATGCAATTTAATTGCTGATTTTCTTAAAAGATTCTTGAAATTAAATGATTAATATAATTCAAAAACACTTTGTACATAAAAAATAATAAAAATAAAAATGCAGTATATTTTGATTATATCAACTTTTGGTAATAGCATTAATAATAACTATAATACCATCCATAATTTTTGTACTTACTAGTCAACGTTTATAATTTGTCTTCTCTTAAAACTTTCCTCAATTCAGCCTATAGGATTTATTATCCTATATATTGCAGAAGAGATAGATAGGCTAAGGAATTTGTACAAAGTGAGACAGCTACTTAGTGGCAGAGCTAACTCCAAATACAGACCCATTTGACTGCAAAATTCGTACTCTCCCTATTGCCTCTTCCATAACGAAAACTCCAATGTATGAGTTATCCTCGGTAGGCCATATCCAGTGGTATGCTCTTTATATTTATATGCTAATTCTTTTTAATCCTGTAGTAATTTTATGAAACAGATATCAGATCCTCATTCTCCAGCATAGTGGTGAGCAGTATGGACATTGGAATTAGACTACCTGGGTCCGTTTCCAGGTTCCCCACTCACTAGCTATGACCTTGGATGAGTCAACATTTCTGAGACTCAGATTTGTCTGAAAATTAGTATTTTTAAATTGGGGGAAGAAGTTTTGAGATTTTGGTTGTTTGTTTGAATAACAAATAAAAATAGCTTTTGGGTATTATAGGACATGATCTTGCTTATTTGGGCACATGTGGCCATAATTTTTCTTTGTTCATTTTTACGAACTTTGTGTTGTGCACAGCATTTTTAATAACCTCAAGTATTTCCACTGGCATTGAAAAAAAATTAAGGAGAAATAACAAAATCTACATACATGGCCAGATCAACCTGATCAGGAGTCTGAATAATATTATTATCCAACCACATTATCAGAAAACCCACTTGGTTACCTTCGTTGCCCAACCATGATTGGAAACAACTTTTCCACTCATTTTTATTCTTCCCGCTTTTCTTCCTCTTCCAACTGGCCTACTCCTTCACTTTTAATTTTATTTGTTTTCAATGGATCCTCCATTCACATGATTCCATATTCACAAGGTGCAAAACAGACCCTGGAGCAACTCTTCCATCCTTCCCCCTCCTTCCTTCCCCAGTCTTGCCTGTCAACCTCATGGGTCACCTCTCCAAAGGTACCTAACATTCCTATTTCTTGCATTCCTTTCCAAAGAAAGTTTGTACATGAACAAACAAATATACTTTTTTCACATATATATTTTTAATATATATGATATATAAGATATATTATTAATATACTATTATATTATATTCTTAATTATATTAATAATTAATAATATATTATATATTCTTTAATATATATGTGATAAATATATGGTTATATATTATATGTTCTACAGTCTGCCATTTTAACACCTATATTTCTTGGAAATTATTTGCTCTTCTCATAGAAGAACTACTGTGTTGCTTTATTCAGTCGTGGTGAATTCTCACAATGTGGATACACCATAATTTACTTAACTATTCCCCTCTAGACAGATATTTAGGCTGATAATAATCTTTTGCTATTACAAACAATAAAATACTTTACACATATTTCTTAACTGATTAACCATTTACATCTTAGACCTTAATTCACATTGAAAAATGATTTCTTAGGTCTTACTTAGTCCACAAGGAACTAGGCAATACTTATATTTTTGTATGCAATGCTTTGTATTCCTTTTAAAGAAATTTAATAGGGCCCACAAACATAAGTAAAATTTAGTAAAATAAAATAAGTAGGAAAAATTAGAAAATAGGAAATTCAAATCATATGCATCTATATGGAGAGGTCCTACATACTAGCTATAAAGATTCACCACACTCCACACCCTTATTTTTTCTCTTGATCTCGGTGATATTAACCTAAAGAGAATTATATTCTTATCAATAGTATCTTTCAATTCTCTACTAATTTTAATGACTTTGTAAGGTCAAGAAGCAATAAGACACTTTAATAATTGCTTAACCAGAGCTTAATGGTGACCTGATTAAACTGAATTGTTTGTTGATCAGTAGTACACAGTTTGTTAGCTTAAAATATTCATAACCGGCAAATACACAAAAATATGAATGTGTCATAAAATGATAATTTATAATTTTCAGAGTATAAAGAATACCAATGTGTTTTCCTCAAAAGTTGACCTTTGAAAATCAAGAATCGTAACTAGAATAAAGGACTCAAATTGTGAAAAAATAGAATCATTTATATGTCATAGCCTTATAAATATTAATTGTCATATCTGACATTGCCAGATCTCATGCTCAGTGCTTAACATGAGTCCATCATTTCATCCCCTGAACAACGGTGTGGTTGGTACTATTAGCCCATTTAACAGATGAAAAAATTGAGACAAAAAGAGGTTAGTAATTTGTCCTAAGTCATATAGCCTACAAATGGTGAAACCAGTATCCAAAGCCAAATCATCTCATTCGGAAGTACATGTTTGTAGCAGGTGTATTATACCACTGCCTCCTGTTACATTCTACTATTTCCTTGAAGGAGATGTTAGTGTCACAGGAAACCTAGGTCTCCATACATATCATATAAAGTGATCTCTGTTCTCTGGTACAGTAGTCCTATTAGGGTCCTAGAAGAGAATATCAGAAATTTAATTCAGTTATTATTTATCTTTAAAAATAAGGAAATGAGGACTTATAAATATTTCCTTATATTTATTAAAATGGATGGACAATGGTGCCTGCTAGGTCCTTATGTCATAAGGTTATAGTCACATATACAAAACATCTTAAGGGAAGATGGGAGCACCACTCTGCCAAGGTCTAGAAAGTGACATTTCACCTCTTCTCTCTCTGCATATAATAATGAATTTGTGTTTGTGTGCCTAGTAAACAGATTCATCTAGTTTAAACTAAACTAATTCTCACCAAATGGACTTGTGGCTTAAAAAGCTTCCTGCAAGGAAGCTGCAGATTGAAGATAATACAAATAATGAAAACAAAAGCAAAATACAAGAAAACTGTAGAGCAAACAATTCTTCTACTTCTTGTATAAGCTCTTCCTTAGTCATATCATGAAGTAACAATGATGACTAATATGTATCAAGGTGTCGGCCAAAAAACTGAAATCATCAAGAAGACCATTGAAACAGGACTTTTCTCTAACACTATTAATTAAAAATGTCATTCTAAGTATATGCATTATCTTTTCTATCAGTTAGTATGTTAGGGTAGACAGTTTGAGTAGCAAACATTTTAAACTTGAGCATGCAAAGCTATTTATAGTGACAATCAAAAGCCCTTTTACTTCTGTATAATTAAAAGTTAAGTAAATAATTATTCAGAATAGGGTTATGATCTCATTCTTATAACATTCTCTATTTATACATGTTCTATAATAAACAAAATTTTACATAAAATTGGACACATCAGTAATTTATAAATAAATTTGAAAATTACATGTCTTAAAGGTACATACTAAAAATGCTTAGAGATGGGATGAGCAATTAACAAGTTTGGAAAACACTCCTTGGCAGATGGCAATTTTAGGCAAGTGGTAAATATATTGTATCTACCTTTCCTTTTCTATTTGTCACCAACTGAGCTGATGAACTAAAGCCTTCTTTGGCACATATTCTTTTCTAGATTTCCCAAGATTTTTGAAATAAGTTCTGAGTAAGCTCAGGAAGATATAGTTAGCCAGTTGGAAAATTATCAAACATCTAGTGTTCTTTTTGGTAGAAATCAGGCCCTTTATAAAGTCCCAGATTAAAAAAAAAAAAAAAGATCTATTTTTTGCTTTAAGTAGGAGTGAATGTAATTGTCAATTTTGTTAGAAATAAAGCCATTAAAGCCCTTGAGCAGGCTGGATTTTTCCATTACCTCCTTTCAAATTCTCTTGGCCCTGCACAGAAACCCAAGTTTCATTAGGTAAAAAGAATGATTCGCCACTAATCAGCAGTTCCAATGACATTAAAGATGTGTTCTCAAGTTCTATAAGTAGCTTAATCAGCCTGTACTCTAGATGCACCACACAACACACGACCTGCGCTAATAACATTATTTGGAAATATGTGTTGAACTCCCAGGCTTAATTTATCAAAACTTGTTAGAATAATTTATATTATAGGATAAGTGATCAGCCATTTACTTAAAGCTACTAGGGGTATCTCCTTTTAGTATGGCCATTGCAGAGATCAAGATATGGAGAAATACATGAGAAAACTTGCATAAAGGTATTAATGACATCCTAAACAAGTGTACCCCCCATGAGTGTAGTCCAGGGTCTGAGGTAGCAGTGACCAAGCTGTGTATCTGTAGCAGTTAAGAGCATTGTCTAAGTTGAGGAGACCAGGATTTATTGGTTAGGACACCTTTGGAGAAGTTCCTTAAACTACCATGCTTTTGTTTCACTAATACCTTACTCATATGATAGTTATGAAGGTTTTTAAATGAAGTAGTGCAATTAAAGTTCTTATTAAGTAGAAGGCTAGGCATACAGGTTTATATTCAATAATTATAAACTTATTATTAAATTTAATTTTTTCCCTATTGTGCTTTTTAAATTTTTTTTAATTTCTTTTCAGTGTTCTAGAATTCATTGTTTATGGTAAACATCACCAAATGGTTAATAATTATGATGCCATACTTAATATCAGGGCTTAAACTACTTATTGTAGATACAGAATCTTTCACATGTGGTAACATCAATATGGACACATGTCTTTTACCCTCTACCAGGAGATACTAGTTTAAGTGAGGAAGGAATGATTTCCAAATAAAGTTTCCTAGCCATTGTTGTATTATTTCTTCTACAACTCTCCTAAAATTAACCTGTGAATGAAATGTCTTATACACAGTGTCATGGTCATGTATAAAAAAGATCTCTTCAATGAATGAAATTTAAAATAACTGATCTAGATTTTCAAAATGGGACTGCCTTTGTGATGTCTCACTGTCTTCATTTTTTTGCATGTGTCTTAAATCAATGTTGCAATGAAAAGAATGAAGCTAAAAATAAATTAGAAAATCAAGCTATAGATGCAAGGTCTTATTCTTATTGTTTAAATAATATATCAACTCTTGAGTAATGGAAAAAATGTATTGATCAAAATTCATAATGAAGTTTGAAGTCCAAAATGGCATATGAAAATATGGGTTATAATCCCTTGAAAGTCCAAGTCAATCCAGTCCAACCAATGTGCCTCATATTGGGTTCTAAGCATTTGACTGGCTTTACTCAATATTTTTAAATAGTGGCAACAACTCAATTAGCCAACACGGAGGAACTAGTGGTGACATCTTTGTAAATCTTTGCTTGTCACTGCTGCTTGTGCTCCACTTTCTGTGTGTGGTGATCTTTTCCTTATATTCTTTACTCTTTTCATCCTGAAAATGAGAGCTGACCTTTTTAAGGTGCAGGTTTCCAATGAGAGCCATGCCTCCTTATTAGTTTGAGGGAAACACTGACTTTGAATACCACATCGATAGAAGACAAAAGGAATGAAATTCAACATGTAATTTTCTTCTAAACTTTTTCCTCAATGTAGATAGATTATCTTATTGATATCCAAGTGGGAAATCTAGAATTATAAAGGATCGGGTATAATAAATTTCCAGGAATACTAATGGAAAGTATAACAGTGTTCCTACTGAAATGCAGCTTTCATTCTCTTTGTCTTTAGTTTCTGTAGAAGGTGGGTGGAAGTCATCCTAGTTGTGCCATATGCAGGTGAAACTAAGATTACCCCCTCAGTAGTAGCACTGCACGATTTCACATTTTCATTAATCCAGCTTACCAATGGTTTCCTAGCCATGTTCTGTGCCACTAGTTTCCTTATTCTTTAATGTTCCTTAGATAAACCTAACTCTGGTTAATAGATTTCACTCCCTGTATCAGACTTAGTCACTTAGTTGAGCCCACCATATTTTGAAGAAAGCTCACGTTATGCAAGTTTTAGCAGAAGTTTGGATGCTGTCTCCTCTATTGAATATATGGAGAAGTAATGTCTCTTCCTTCCCTCTGGCAGCTGTGAAACATGTGAGTAACCTACATTCTGTTAACCAGATGTTCCTACTCACCACTTGGAATCTTGAGCAAGTGACATAAAAAAAGCAAAGTCTATTTGGAAATGTTACACTCAGGGTGCCTGGGTGGCTCAGAGGGTTAAACCTGTGCCTTCAGCTCAGGTCCTGGGACCAAGCCGGCATTGGTCTCTCTGCTCAGCGGGGACCCTGCTTCTCCCTCTCTTTGCCTTCCTCTCTGCCTACTTGTGATCTCTCTCTCTCTGTCAAATAAATAAATAAAATCTTAATAAAGAAAGGAAAGAAAGAAAGAAAGAAAAAAAGGAAGGAAGGAAGGAAGGAAGGAAGGAAGGAAGGAAGGAAGAAAGAAATACTACATTCAGGCTTTGTAGTTCAGTGACGGACATCAAGTTAGCAGCAGGCACAACTCTAGTATACCAAGATCTTCTTAATGACACTGTTTTGTTTTTATATTTCATGGTGATTCCTTTTGTTCAGGCTTTCTTGGTTCTAGGCCATTTTTGAGCCTGGTTACAACATTATTATCCATTCTGTGAGAATCGTGATATTCTTCCAAGAAAATTCCTTTGTGACTTGAATGTAAGCCACCTGTATTTGGTCTCTATGTTTCCAGATGTATCTCTAATTAAACCCCTCAAGAAAAATCGTGCTACAGCCATACTGCTTGCCATCCTCCTGAACATTCTTATGGTGAATGGTTTGTTCTTTTTCCCCTCTGCCAAGCTGTTTTCTGAAATTTGTTCTATTCTTCAAGTTCTCATGTGAATTCAACCATTTCCAATTTGGAATTACTCCTTCCCTCACTGATGAGGAGGCAGCATAGTATAGTGGAAGAGAGCCATTGCCTTGGACCCATGTCAGGGCTGTTTTATTGCACTTAATTTGAATTCTACAGCTATCATTCTTCCAGCATAATATTTCAATTTATTTAAGGCAGCATAATTCAAAGGTTATGAAAAAAGTATGCACTCATCCAATCAATATTATTCCATGCTTCTCTAGAGATATGGCAATTAAAGAATTCTTTGTGAAATAATAATGTTCAATGCATCAAATTTTAATTTTATAAAGTAAAAAGTAATTCATAGTAAGCACTCATGAAGCACCTGAGATTTATTGGACAAAAAATGACAAAAAAAGATGAGTTTTTTTTTTCTTCAGATTATTTGAAATAAATTCAATCAGCAGTATACAAGGGTTTGGTATCCTTTTTAGTTTTCTGTTAACCTTGGGTCTGATCACTTATATTCAGAAAAGAAATCTAAGAAGAAATGACAGTCTATTCTATGAGCACCTGTGACATAGTTTCAACAAATTATTTTGTGACTTAAATTAACCAGGGTCATTTTCTGTTACTTACAGCCAGAAACCAAGTCCTAAGCTGGTTCTCTGCCCAAGATCTTACTCAGAAACCACCTCGCTTTATCTTATATAGAGAACCAAGTCCACATTTAATCAGCTTGACTTTCAAAACCACCATTGTGCCTGAAAAAGATACATAAATATTTAAGATGACACTGTAAGATCTGACAAGGCAACTAGAAACCCAAAAACTGTTGCCAGTAATTCACACTGTCAATCTTCTCTTACAGAACTTTTGTTATGGTTCTCAAAGATAACTGAGAGCAAGCCTTGGTGACCTAAGAGGGAGGAGGAGATAAAAATAATAAAAGTATAAGGAAACTGAAAAAATGTGTTCCAAATAGGTGTATTCAGACTATCATTTAAAAATATTCAAAATGTGCAATCTCTTAGAAACTTGATTTTCCGTTATAAAAACTATTTTAGTTATAAAAACTATTTAGTTGAACAGTGAAGTTTTGACTTCGCATTGAGAATAGACTCATTGTGCCAACTACCAACCCCCACCCAAGGCTGTCCTTCAGTAGTACTGGGCTAATGTAAAACACCACCAGGGACTTTCTTTAGAAAACTCATTATCATGTAGTACCTCTTAGGATAGTTATTTGCTTCACAGATTAAAGAAAATAGTTAATCTCATCGCCCTGTGTCATCATTCTTCTCTACCCAACAAACCCACAAAACTTAATTGCAGGCATTAAGAGATGGGTATTAAGCATGTTTAAGGGTAGGATAAAGTGATGATCGGGTGACCTAGATTATTAGATTGTTTTTCATTATTTCTTGTGATTGATTTCAGATTCTCCTTCGACAGTAAGCCTATCTTAAAACAGTCTATATTGGAGAGAATATGATGATACTGCTTACCTTCACTTATGAGGATGTTAAATTAGCTTGGATTTAACCATTGAAGACTGAAATGCCCATCTCTGTGTGGTTAATCTAGCTGCAGTGCAATAGCTCCTGATGGTTTCATTCATAAAACTATTTACATAAAATTGTGTGCTCAAGACTGACATACAAAATATATAAAAGTGGAACTCTTTGTGGCAAACTAGGATACGAGGGATCTCTATTCTGCAACCTCTCAACCTGTTTTTTCCTATAACTTCAATCCCTCTCCCACAGGTAAATTATCCCCAGGAAACTATTAGGGGATCCAAGCACTGAGGGTCTCAGATGTCTGACTTTGAACTAAATGTCCTCGTATTAAAATATATATTTATTTAAGTATAATATATTTAGGGGTGCCTGGGTGACTCAAGTGACTAACCATCTGCCTTCGGCTCAGGTCATGATCTCAAGGATCCTGGGATCGAGCCCTACATCAGGCTCCCTGTTCAGCAGGGAGCTGGCTTCTCCCCTTCCCTCTGCCTGCTGCTCCCCCTACTTGTACTCTCTCTCTCTAATAAATTAAAAAAAAAAAAATCTTGGGCGCCTGGGTGGCTCAGTGGGTTAAGCCTCTGCCTTCGGCTCAGGTCATGATCTCAGGGTCCTGAGATCAAGCCCCACATCAGGCTCTCTGCTCAGTAGGGAGTCTGCTCCTCCTCTCTCTCTGCCTGCCTCTCTGCCTACTTGTGAACTCTCTGTGTCAAATGAATAAATAAAATCTTAAAAAAAAAAAAAATCTTTAAAATAAATAAATAAATATATTTAAATGATAACATATATCATCATATATTATATATTATAAATATGCTATTTATATATTAAATGTAACGTTTAAATGTTTAATATACTTAAATATATATTAAATATAAATATATAAATATTTATTATATTTATATATCAATATTAATGTATACTATATTATAAATAATATAGATATATATTTATACATAATAAATATATATTAAATATATAATAATTATTAAATATATATTAAATATAAATATATATTAAAATACATATACACATATATAAATACTGTTATTACATAATGATGTGACACAGGCATGAAAGCAGTGAATTGTGTTGTAAAACATGTTTTAATATAGATTTTTATAAATGAAAAATCTGTATGCTTTTTATTATTTGTTCCATATATTTGTACCAGGTTTGTCTGGTCTTTTTGTGGAAACCATCTAGAGCTCTTACTGTGATCATTGTTGAAAGCCACTATGAAGTTAGGAAAAAAAAGAGAAGTCAGGTGACATGGCACATCTTGTTTGACTCACTGGCCATACGATGTTTGGATTCATTCTCTTCCTCTCTGAAGAAATGGAGCTGGGCTAAAAGTTTCCCTATTCTCTAAAATGACAAGGATCACCTGCGGGTAGTTGCACTGGTTCATGGTAAAATTTCCTAAAGTTGTTCCAAACCCACTAATCAGAATTCTCAGGAGAGGGCGTGGAGGGCTGTGCCCTTGGGAAACAGTGAATTGAATAACTCTAATAGCCATTCTAATTCAAAAATTCTGTGATTCTCTTAATCCTTCTTTGATGATAAGATATTTTAACTGAAGGTACGGAGTTTGAAGTAGAGAGGATAGAAGGGAAAAATTCTTCCTTTAAAATGAAGATGATGTCAAATTTGGCATTTTTCATGAAATATTAAAATAATTTTATAATACTGAATAGTTAGAAGTTAGATTTTATCTGAACTTGTCCACATCTTTTCTTTTTCTTTTTTTTTTTTTTTTTTTATTTACCTGACAGGCAGATCCGAAGTAGGCAGGCAGGCAGAGAGAGAGAGGAGGAGACAGGCTCCCTGCTGAGCAGAAAGCCCGATGTGAGGCTCCATCCTAGGGTCCTGGGATCACGACCTAAGCCGAAGGCAGAGGCTTTAACCACTGAGCCACCCAGGCGCCCCCACATCTTTTCTTTTCATTTCCTTTTTTTTTTTTCTATTATGGGTTGCTTTACTTTTGACTTTTTCCTTTTGTTGCTGTTGTTGAAAGAGGATTTTGTTTTTGTTTTTTATTGTCTCTGTACTTTTAAAATCTGATCACTTGTCCTTGTAAATCTCTAAAAGGGATCCTTTAATCTTTCTTTTAAAAAAAAAGATTTATTTACTTATTTATTTAAGAGAGAAAGAGAGCGAGTGTGAGCAAAGGGAGGGGTAGGGGGAGAGGGAGAAGCAGACTCCCCCCTGACTGGGGAGCTGAATGTGAGGCTCGATCCCAGGACGTGAGACAGTGAGCTGAGTAGAAATCAAGAGTCTGATGCCTAACCAACACCCCTCTTTTAAGTACTAAGTTAGGGATTTTCTGCAAACTTTTGGCAGACCTTTCCCCCTAATTAACAATAAAGTTGAATTAGCTTCTGAGAAGAGGACAGGGCATCTATACATTTTATTCATTCAGCAAATATTTATTGTGTGCTGTGAAGGTGACAACATAATCTGGGTCAGTTTAGGGAGCTCCTATATTTTTGCTGAGTTCTTATTCAGTTTTAAGTGTTTTGGGACCTAGGAAATAGGTATCTATTAGACTCTAAAATATATCTATTCAAATTAGCATCTTCAGAAACATCCGTGGGCTGATCTGAAACTTAGTTATTAGTCGTTAGATGTTACCAGTAGAATGTCATTCATTCTCAGGATCATGCCTCCCTCAAGGCTGACTGCTGTTGTCCTTATTTCTCCTCTGCCACTCCTGAGGGTGCAGAGATCCTTCTGTAACTCTTGAGGCCCATTAAATCTCTGAGAACTTGTTTGAGGTCCTATATGACTAGATACCTACATAATCCAAACCACAGTCATTTCCTCCTTGGAGTCTTGCCCCTATTGCTTGAATGCAATGCACAGAATCCTTTTGTTCTCAAATCCCACAAAATCACCAGGGGTTTTTACTAAAAAGCCATCTTAGAACGTTGATTTTCATTTAACATCAGTTTCAAAAGCTCCGAATTAAGATATACACTAACCCGTATTTGTAATATGTGATAAGTATAAGTAATACTTTACCTAAATCCTCATTGCAAAAAATAATTTTAAGTACTTCTTTTTTGAAAAGAATAACTGAATATTTGTTCCCATGAGAACATGAATTGCTAATTTGTTAAATAGACTTTCTAAAGCTTTATTCTAAATACTTCAATAATTTCATCAGAGTTTAAAGATAGCAAAAAGTGATAATATATGCTGGGGGGATGGAAATCTAAAGATTAATCAGTTGGTTTAGCTCAAAGTCTTTCTAAAATGGCTTCAGGATAGAGAAATGAGAAATGAATTTCATATAAAAACAGAATATGCAAGTGTCAGTTTAGAAACTATTTAATATTATTGTCCACCTATAAAAATATCGCTGGCATTCTAAAGAAAATCAAAATATTGCCTCATTTGTTCTGTGGCTTATTTTGTACTTTTTATAGTCATGGCTTTGTTTGTGTTATTTGTCTTTTTATAGAGATTCATTCTGTCTTCATGATTTTGGAAGTGAGTGCCTTAATATTTCATTTCTTAGAGAAGTTCCTGATGGTTATTTTTTTTTTTGAAATCTAAACCTCTATTTCATATCTTACATCTTGTTTGTGATACCAGAGACACCAAGTTTTTAAAAAATTTTTATTTATTTTATTTAATTTCTTTTCAGTGTTCCAGAATTCATTGTTTATGTACCACACCCAGTGCTCCATGCAATACGTGCCCTCCATAATACCCACCACCAGGCTCACTTGACCTACCAACCCCCTCCCCTCCAAAACCCTCAGTTTGATTCTCAGAGTCTCATGGTTCGACTCCCCCTCCAATTTCCCCCAACTCACTTCTCCTCTCCATCTCCCCATGTCCTCCATGTTATTTCTTATGCTCCACATGATAATTGACTCTCTCTGCTTGACTTATTTCACTCAGAATAATCTCTTCCAGTCCCGTCCATGTTGATACAAAAGTTGGGTATTCATCCTTTCTGATGGAGGCATAATATTCCATAGTATATATGGACCACATCTTCTTTATCCATTCATCTGTTGAAGGGCATCTTAGTTCTTTCCACAGTTTGGCAACTGTGGCCATTGCTGCTATGAACATTGTGGTACATATGGCCCTTCTTTTCACTATGTCTGTATCTTTGGGGTAAATACCCAGTAATGCAATTGCAGAGTCATAGGATAGCTCTATTTTTAATTTCTTCAGGAATCTCCACACTGTTTTTCAAAGTGGCTGCACCAACTGGCATTCCCACCATCAGTGTAAGAGGGTTCCCCTTTCTCCACATCCTCTCCAACACGTGTTGTTTACTGTCTTGTTAATTTTGGCCATTCTAACTGGTGTAAGGTGGTATCTCAATGTAGTTTTGATTTGACTTTCCCTGATGGCTAGTGATGATGAACATTTTTTTGCATGTGTCTATTAGCCATTCGTATGTCTTCTCTGGAGAAGTGTCTGTTCACGTCTTCTGCCCATTTTTTTGACATGATTATCTGTTTTGTGTGTGTTGAGTTTGAGGAGTTCTATATAGATCTTGGATATCAGCCCTTTGTCTGTAGTGTCATTTGCGAATATCTTCTCCCATTTCGTGGGTTGCCTCTTTGTTTTGTTGACTGTTTCCTTTGCTGTGCAGAAGCTTTTGATCTTGATGAGGTCCCCAAAGTTCATTCTCACTTTTGTTTCCTTTGCCTTTGGAGACATATCCTGAAGAAGTTGCTGTGGCCGATGTTGAAGAGGTTACTGCCTATGTTCTCCTCTAGGATTTTGATGGATTCCTGCCTCACATTGAGGTCTTTTATCTTTTGAGTTTATCTTTGTTTATGGTGTAAGAGAATGGTCAAGTTTCATTCTTCTACACATAGCTGTCCAATTTTCCCAGCACCATTTATTGAAGAGACTGTCTTTTTTCCACTGGGTATTTTTTCCTGCTTTGTCGAAGATTATTTGACCATAAAGTTGAGGGTCCATATCTGGGCTCTCTACTCTGTTCCACTGGTCTATGTGTCTGTTTTTGTGCCAGTATTATGCTGTCTTAGTGATCACAGCTTTGTAGTAAAGCTTGAAATCAGGCAACGTGATGCCCTCAGTTTCGTTTTTCTTTTTTCAATATTTCCTTAGCAATTAGGGGTCTCTTCTGGTTCCATACAAAGTTTAGGATTGTTTGCTCCAGCTCTTTGAAAAATGCCAGGAGACACAAACTTTTTAACTGAACTAAGCAATATAAAGAGAGCAACGAAAAGCCATGTAGCATAAATCAGTAGTGTTCATTTTCTATCTTTCCCTTCAGTTTTCCCCATGCCCAAGGAGGCAAGCTTCTAACATAGCATGTATTCTACTTTTTAACATAATATTATAACATAAATGCTTTTTATATTTTTACTTGCTTTTTAAAATCTTATTTTAATGACCAAATAATATACTAACAGTTGCTTTATCACTGTTTAACATTGTTAGAAATATGCAGTTTTTGATATTAGAAAAAAGTTTTTTTTTAATATTTTATTTATTTATTAGAGAGAGAGCACAAGCAGGGGGAGTAGCAGAGGGAGAGGGAGAGGGAGAAGCAGATTCCCTGCTGAGCCAGGATGTTGATGTGGAGGTCCAGGACCCTGGGATGATGACCTGAGCCCGAGACAGACACTTAATGAACTGAGCCACCTAAGTGCCCCAGAAAAAAGTTTTTAATAAGAATCTTATATCTACATTTTTGTCAAAACTGAGGGGGATGATATTACTGGTTAAAGAGAGCTAGAATTTTTTAGGGCTCAATGTAAAATATTTCAGAGCTTAATGAGTTTACAATGAAACTACTTATTTTGAAGTACAACAACTTCAACATATACCAACCAGAATACTTTATATGAATTTCATAGATATAAAATGATGTTTTGTTGTTTTAATTTCCATTTATTTGACAACTATCCACAAAAAGGAACTAATAGTATCTCCTGTTGGGTAAATTGACCCTGGCTTCCTTTGACACTTAACATAGATGTTAGTATAAAAATTCTGGTGTAGAAAGGTGAAATACCAAACAGAATTAAATGCATATTAAGACAATCATATATATAGTGAATGAATACTATAAAATTATATAAGTGGATTTTGTTCGCTTTGAACTCATTTATATATTTAAACTTGGCTCAGTTGGTTAATTTTGGCTCAGGTGAGTATCTTAGGGTTGTGAGATTGAGCTCTGTGTGGGATTCTGCTTTGAGCAGGAGTGTGCTTGAGATTCTCTCTCTCCCTCTGCCTCTCCCCCTGCTCACTCTCTCCAAAATAAATAAATAAATCTTTAAAAAAGGTTTTCTCCTATGCAATTTTCTAGGCACACTTGAAAAGATGACATTTTGGCACATACTTTCCTTTTATTTAAAAATCATCTGTGGAATTTTATATTACAGCATCTTTTTAAAGTATTGGGTAAAGTTAAGGTGATAATGTTGATATAATTATTATGATAATTAAAATACCATTGGGTATTTTAGATACCACAATATTTTTGTCCATCAGCTTAAAAGTGAACATCGTAGTTTGGCCTTTATGCTTATTTTTAATAAATGCTTTACCTCACAAATTACCTTTCAATATCAGAAAGTTAAACTGTCAAGTGTCAGAATTAGATTGGCTTGACTGCCTAATTAAATACAGATTCATCTGGCAAAGTGTTCTACTGCTCTCATATTTCACTCTAATATCCGCTCAAATTCAGACTGACCCCTGCATGGCCTAAACTTTAGAGCAAGGACAGACAAAATACCAATGCTCTGCTATCAATTCTTGACCCAAGAAAAGCAATGTCAACTTAGTATCTAAATTAGAAGACTTAGATGGGGAGACTTACATGGGGAGACAAAATGGGACTGGCCTACACTGGCATGACTCAATAATGGGGGGCCAGAAGCACCCGTGTCTCACTCGCTCAGTGATCCCCACTTTTCCCAAATCTGTCACAAGGAATAAAAAGTTGTGAATGCTAGCTCCGAACATTCTTCCCTAACTTTGCACAGAAAGTAGGAAGCATCTGGGGAGAAGAGAGGATGCTCAGTCAGAATACAGGACTCCAGTCCCAACCCTGTTCCTCATCCATGGCGTGGGGAAAACCAAGCCGATCCACTTCCCTGGGAGTAAGTTTCTTTCCCTGAGAAATGAAGGAGTTGGTCTATATGAGCTATATGATGTCGTATGGTTCTACATTTCTGAGTTTCTCCGATCATCAATGTTTGAAAATGTTATTTCTTGAGTTTTATGATACTGTGAAAATCACAGAAAGACTGAGCTTCATATATGGGCAGAATAAGCTTAGCTGGTTCTTTCCCACACTAGCTGAAAGTCGAAGGTATAGAGCAATATCATGAATGTGAAGAAAAATCTATCCTCTACAGTATGCAAGTAAGAAGGGAGTATTAAAAACAAGCTTGGAAACTAGAAATACTTTTGAGCTGTCAAAAAGAGAAGTCACCTTGTAGATAAGATATTGAGTTGTATGGCACTGCTAGTAAGATGTCTGTTACGCAGAGGACTGAGTTCAGTGTTTTGAGCATGCTCAGATGTGGATAAAGGCTGCCCTCTTCCTCTCTGACTGCTAATAATAGAGGGAGTGCAGTACAGAGAGAAGGCAGTCCCACTGGAGGTCTTCTTCGCTGGGCACTGGTCTAACACTCTACTTCACAGAGTCAACAATTATATTTTAAATTTTTCGAATACACAGGTATTTTGCACATAGGTAAAAAAAGACAGCACAAATTCACTATCTGGCTTACAACATGTCATTTCAACATTTTATTTAAAAAGTGCAAAGTATAACCCATCCCAGCACATTTTTTCCTTCCTTTTCAGTGAGTCAGAGCATGAGGGGGGAGAGATAATAATCAATGTGTCTGACTTACAAGTAATGACTAATCAAAATCCGTGTAACTGCTAAACTTTTATAGTTTTTGAACAAAATAAGGCATTTTTATATTAATAGATCTGTTCAGGTTCCTTCAGAGACAATGACTGAAGGTTAAGTAGTTTTGTATTTTAAAATGAGTAGAGAATCAATGTTTATAATATGTGAAATTATATACCACATGCAGATTGGTAAATAGTAGGCACATGTACTATATTTATCCTGTCCTAGTTTAATAATTGACCTCTACTAGGCTTTTTTTTCCATTCAAATCTCTTCCAGTGAGCCATAGATTTTAGGAGGATTTTTCAAAATAGATACAGCATAACATGCAAAGAAAATTATCCATTGAGGGCCAAGGGCCTCCTGGGGGCATGGTAAGACTTCTATCCCAAAGCATTAAAAGAACACATCATATAACAATAGTGGTATTACATTAAATTAATTCAACAGACAAATTATATTTCATGAATTATATTTCATGAATGTTTTACATTTCATTTAGAAAAGTAAATTTATAACTTTGCTCTATTGAACCCACTGCTTACCAGCAGATGAATGTGGATAATTTTGTGAGCCTTTTTCTGTCTTTGTTCTACTTGCATAGAACAAGTTTCATAGTATGATGTACCAGATAGGCTTTTTATGAGGACTAGATGAAATCAGCATGGGAAATCTTACAACTGGCACATATTAAGAATTCAATTAACAGTGTCTTGAAAATAACATGAAAAAAGCACACATTTTATAGCTTGAGACCTTTATGATCTTAGCTTTGCCTTGTGCCAGCATTATAATCTTGGACAAATGACTAGAACTCACTGGATTTAGTTTCCTCAGCTGTAGAATGAGTTAGAAACATCTGGTATGTCCCATCACATCAGCTCTTACGTTCTTTGGTAAGACCATTGATCTATAAATCATGTCACCATCACAATTTAAAGATTTCCTGGATTTAATTTCATATTTACATAGAACACTAAACATAAAAATACTTTAATGTGTTCATGATGTGTTCAAACTTGGAGATGATCTGTAATACAAAAGATTTTAAAGCGAAAAAAGGGGCGCCTGAGTGGCTCAGCTGGTTAAGGGTCTGCCTTCAGCTCAGGTCACGATCCTGGGGTCCTGGGATCCAGTCTTTCATCTGGCTCCCTGCTCTGCAGAGGGGGCCCTGCTTCTCTCTCTCCTTTTCCCTCTCCCCCTGCTCCTGCTCTCTCTCTCTCTCTCCCTTGTGTGTGCACTCTCTCTCTCTCTCTAATAAATAAAAATCTTTAAAAAAAAGCAAACCAACCAACCAACCTAGCATGCAGTGTTGTTTTAGTGACAGTGTGTGCAAAGCACCGTCTCAGGACTCAATAAACATACTTCACAGGTGCCAACCTATTTATAAATCCATGAAAGTGAAAACATGTAATTATAGAGAGCACATTTAGATTTTTATGCTCTGGACTTGCAAAGTATTTTAGATGTTAGTGTATCTTTTAGCACATGTAACATTTTTCTACAGTTTATCTTTAATAATGAGGTAAAAATTAACCTAATTAAAAGGGAATACTTTGGTGTTGAAACATTTCTGCAGCTGGAAAGGAAATAAATGAGGATTTAGTTTAATGTTTTCCCCAAAGGTTTCTCCTCTATTTATTAATATATCTACGAAAACAAATGGATAAGAACAAAGTGCAGAGTCCAATGCCGTGTCATTTCTTTGTATTTGCACCGTGGCGCAGCTTCAGGCCTGGGGGTGGAGGGGGTGGGGGAGCTTGCCACACTTGGTGGCTGCGACTCTGACTCCATCCGGGGAGGAAAGGAGCGCCCGCACACATGCCGCTCCCTACACATGTGTGCTGCTTGAGGACGTTCTCTTTCATTGCCCTTGATGGTATTACAATTTCTGAGAGAATTCACCGATTTCAATGGGGGCAGTTTGCTTTCTTCATCTTGGCCTGAAACTTCTCAGACCCGTGCCTATCCCTAGAAACAGACGTAAGTAAGAAACGTGATGCTCATATGCCATTGTCATAAAAAGAGCGAAAAACAGTGTAATTTATGAATTTTACATTTTTACTAATTTTGTGCAACAAATTATATTCACGAATGATTCTGAATTTATTTTCTGTGATGGTGATTCTCAAATATTTTCAGACCTGGACCACCTCAGCAAGAGCAAATGACATTTTGGACGGGGATAATGGAATTTTATTTGCTTCCCGTTTAGAATATGACCATTATTCCTGATGCTCTGCTAGGTACCCGACATTTGGTACCATATTAAAGCCTTATTAAAATCCAGATTTTTCTTTCTGCTAATTGAGCCAATCCATCATCACCACCCTGTTGTTTGGCCTGAAAACTCACCTGCAGGTGATTCTGTTTTACATATTCCCATCTCGTGTGCATCTCTTGATGCTGTACACAGTCTCCTCAGCTAGCTCTTCTGCTCCTGTAGATCTACCTGCACAGGCGCTGCACTACCTTTCAGCTTTGACACCCGAAGGGAGCTCTCCTAATTGCCTCAGCTGCCAGTGACCTTCAGTGATTTGCTCAGATGCTTTTCTTTGGAAGCTTTATTACAATTTCTACTGATCTCTCCCCACCGAATTGTAAGCCATTGGTGAATAGGAACAATGTCTTCTCTTTCTTCTTTCTAGCACAATCCTGGAATATATATATTGGCAATCAGCATATAATTGTTAAATTAGTGAATCCTTCAAGCCAGCACATTTCTTTAAGAATCACTTTCCTCTTGATAAATTTTGATTCCTCGGAAAGGAGTTATTAGAATATCCCTTAGGGAGAAAGACATTTTCAAATATTCCTTGCTTATGCCATAGATTCTAATATAATCAGTTACATAATGTATTACTTCCCTCTTCCAACTACCTCTTGTGAACTACATGGAGACAAAAAAGTCAAATAACTACTCTTAGATGATGAGTTTAGAAGAAATGATTCTGAATCTAGCCAGACTTTTTCAAATCATCATGTGTTTAGAAATACTCTATTTTTATTGTTTTTTTTTTTTTAAGATTTTATTTATTTATTTGATAGAAAGCACAAGTAGGGGGAGTAGCAGGCAGAGGGAGAGGGAGAAGTAGGCTCCCTGATGAACAGAGAGCCTGACCTGGGGCTTGATCCCAGGATTCTGGGATCATGACCCGAGCTGAAGGCAGAGACTTAACCCAGTGAGCCACCCAGGAGCCCCAGAAGTACTCTGTTTTAAAATAATACCATGTATTTCCAAATTGAGAGTAACACCAACATAAGTATTTGAAAATGTTCTGCCCTGGATCTTGAAAATGGGTTGAATAGTAGTATTTAGATAGTAGGAATTTTTTTTAGCATGCTCATTTCCCAGATGCTATGTTTATTTTTTTCTTGTTAATTAGAGAAGAAGTAAAAGCAAGCATTTTCTGTCTCAGACACTTATGCTTTTAATTCTGGAAAAAAAACTCATTATATTTTTGTATTAAAATTTCAAGAATAAATCACTGTCGAAAAATGGTAATGAGCACATTACCAACTTTCTGTCACATTTAATTTGGCTTTTTTGCTATCATTTTTCATTCTAAAGAAATAATGAAAGACTTCGAACTCAGCAGAATTCTTTTGCAGGATCAATGGTGTGCATTTTTAGCACTTTTTAAAGGTGGTCTAATGGTATGAACACCTAGGTGGAGTGAGGATTTTCTGAATTTTACTGTTAATTCTTGCCCCAATTTTTTCTTCTCTTACATATTTTTGGAACTTGCACAAAATATTTCCCTTGTGTGGTTGATTTTTCACCAGTCTGTATTATCAGAATAATATGTCTTTTGATTTTATTAAGAATTTTTATGCAAAACATGTTATTGATATTTACATATATTTATCCATGTACATTATATTTCAAGGCCCTTGTGGATTTTCAGGAATATTTGACTGCTTTACTAGGTGCTTCTTTCAATGTTTTTAAATACTAAGAAGAAAATAATGAGTTTTTCTGTAAAATAAGATTCCCTGAATATTTTCTAACCTTCTTACTATCTAAATTCAAGAGATCACAATTCATTCATTATAATCATTAAAATAAATTAAAATCTAACTGGGAATGTATTTCTCACAGTAGAAAGAAGCAAGAAAACTACTGGTACAAAGTTTGAACCAATCATAATGTCATTACTTCAAATGAGAAATTATGAAAGAATTGTTTTCTTTTCTTTTTGGGAAGGAAAGATAATGACAGACTGGGTACTTTTTATTTTTAGTAGAAAATGCAATTGTTGATTATTTGTAAGTCATGTTTAGAAACTGTATAGAGTTTACATACTTACTATGACTATAGAAAATGATTTTTTTTTAGAAAGAGTAACAACCCAGTTTGATTCAATGAGTATTTTTTGAAATTGCAAGAAGGGTTTTCAGTAATCAAACATCATAGGACAAATTATATTTCAAAGTAAATTTCCATATGCTGATATAGCTTGACATTCTGCAGAGAATGAATTTAAATACAATGTTACTTACTGAAGAAATAATAGAAAATAATTTATGAAATTTATCACTATAGAAACATACATCATCAACATAGTCTGATATTTTGAAAGTATTGTCTTCTGTATTTCTAGAGTGTATAGTTACTACAAGCTTGGTGGACTTCTTTCTTAAAGTATGTTTTGGTTAAAAAAAAAACAATGAGAGGAGAAGATAGAGGGAAAAGTATGAAATAAATGTGTTATGAAATAAAAGAGTTGATTAGTTTAGAAATCACTCTAAAACCAATTATACTAACTCTTATGTGTCATTCAGTATACTGTGGGCACAGTCTCACATAGATTAAAGCAGAAGGGTAGCAGGGTGACATGGAAAAAACGTGGGTTTAGAATTCAGCAAAAATTGGATAAAATTCTGGCTTTTCCCCATTTCTACAGTAACATGATTAATGTTATGTAATTATAAAAACTCCCACTAACTAAATAGATAATAGAGCCTGAATTTGGTTTCCTTCTCTGGGTAGAAGCGATAATAATTTCCTTAAAGAGTGATTCTACAAATGAAAAGTCAAGAATACATTTGAAAGGTAATAACAGAATACTTGGTATTCAATTAATAATTATTATTATTTAAAAAACCAATGGATAGTCCTATTTTTGAACATTTATATCCCTGTTAATTTCTCAGGTTTTCCTTCCCAGGCACACATGTTTATTGATTGGAGATTATTTATCACTTGGTAACTATAAATTCTTTCCAAAATTATGTTAATGAGAAGTCAATACAGTAATTTTGATAGTAGAAGGAATCTTCTATGCCTAACCTTCAGCACAATCTAATTATTAGCCTGGTGCCAAGCACTTTTAAGATATAAAAATACTAGTTAATGATGATGATTTAACATTTGAAAGTCATATAGAAGAAATACTACTGATTTTTTCTTATCATGTAGCATTGGAAAACTTGCTTTCCCCAGTATACACAGATTTGCATTACATTTTTGCTTTGGAGGATTTACATTTGGACTTCCATCACTTTTTAAAAATGTTTCAATGGACCATTTTTGGCTACTTTCTTTATTCCTTCTCTATTTATTTCTTTTTCTCTTCTTTCTTCCCTAGCAGAGATTTGCAGCTATAAGTAAAACAGGCAAAAATCAACAATAACAGAAGTATGCTTCCCATGTGTATAGTAGGTTTTGGGAACAGAAAGCAATGGAAATGTTAAGAGTTGGAAAGCTTTCTCCTCCATTCTTCCCTGTACTTTCTCTGGGCTCCTCACCGACTTGCCAGAGGCATGGTTCATCTCTGTGGCCCCTGTAGCTTCTCATTCTCAACACCAGGGACTGGATGCCCAGCTTCCCTGATTCTCTGAAGGTATTTGTACTCATGAGGAAAGCTGGGAGGGGGACTCTGTTGAGGGCTATAAGGAAGGTCTTTTGGTGCAAGGACAGTTTTTGAGTTATAAGCAAATTTGTTACCCTTCAGAGGTCATCAAGAATAGTAGCTGTGTGGGGCACCTGGGTGGCTCAGTCAGTTAAATGTCTGCTTTTGGCTTGGGTCATGATCCTGGGGTCCTGAGATCGAGGCCCCACATGGGGCTTCCTGCTCAGCAGGGAGCCTGCTTCTCCCTCTGCTCCTCCCCCTGCTTCTCCCTCTGCTCCTCTCCCTGCTTGTGCATATTCTCTCTCTCTTCTCTCCCTCAAATGAACAAAAAAAAAAAAAAAAAAAAAAAAGAATGGCAGCTGTGTGATAGCAACTTATCATAAGCAGTTGTCTTCTGCCGCCAATAACTGAAACCACATTCATCTGGGAGGTAGTTAATTTGAGCTTTAGTTATACTGATGGCACAATTAACCTTTCAGGGAGATGTACTAATATAGAAATTGAAGATCAGATACCAGATTCAGTTTAAAACTCTCTGTCAGTGAAAACAGCTGGAGATAGCTGGGTAAAGCTTTAGAAATTACTTTATTACCATGTATCATAGAAGTAATTGGATTAAGGAGACAAGTGTGTACTTCAGTATTATGCAATTTTTTTAATGAAGGCTAGGAAAAATAAACATATTTTCGTTTATCACAATTATGGACAATAGTAAGGAATCCATCAACTTGTGTCATCAGGAAATGTCTGCATTGCCCAATCTCATCAAGAACGGATGTGCTACAGGGGGTGCTCTGAGAAAAGATTCTTTATGGAAGGCACCAGTTGGTCTGGGGTAGCACAGTTATAAAGCCAATAAAAACTAGTCTGACACTGTGACATTCTATCATCCAGTCACAAGATACATTTTACCAAAGGCAGTAGATAAATATCGATAGGATTTGTTGAAACTGGCATTGAAACATATTTATCTCATTTATCTCTTCAAATTATGCCAAGATCAAAATACACTGAATGAATTATTATTGAATGTGAGCTAAATTAGGGCATAACAAGTAAGATCGTATTTCCCCAAACATGTAATCCATCACTGAACTGTTGGATACAGTGTACTCCACTTAAAAGAAATCCATTCTTCAAAAAACCCACTCCTTAAAAAGGACACTATTTAACAGTAACTGACACATACTAATGTGGGTGGCAGTAAAGGAAAACACTAACCCAGGACTTTTCAAATGTTTAAAGTTATATTATTTAAACATGTTTAAAAATAGAAACTTAACCAAGAAGTTATATTATTCTGTTACCCTTTTGGTTTCGATTTCATTTGCACTTGGGAATAAATGCATCACCATAGATTGAATTCAAATATGTAGTTTCAAGTGGGAAAAAGCAAAAAACTAGATTCCATGATTTTTTAATTAGGAAATATGAAAGTATTCATAAATATCTAAAGGTAACCTCTTAGTTAATACATCCATGAATCTCAACACAATTTCATGGAATTGTAGGATTATGTGGATGAGAGTTTATGAAACTTTAGCTACCTAGTTCTAGAAGTTTCTCTGTTTTTCTTTTTCTGCTCTAAGGGACAGAAAACTTCCTTTAAAATAAACACAATCGAGCAATAACAAATGGCTCCTGAAGATTGGCTCTTAATTTATGACCTTTAAATTGTAAAAGAAACTTTTGACAGGAACTCTATTTAGAGGAGAGAGATTGTATCTTATCTCTATAGGAAGGAAATGGCCGCTCCATCTCCACCTTCCCTGGTGCATAGCAGAGGAGAATGTATGCAGAAGTTCTGAGAGTCTGTAAAATGCTATATAAATGTTACTTATTTTTTTAAAAAAGTTATCAGTCCATAGAGTGAGTTTACCTTTTTTGTGATTATACTCTCCATGGTTTATTTTTCTTCTCCTCCCTGCTTATTCCCCAAATGACCTAAAGAACCCTAGGAAGCTGCCTGACACTCGTGTATGGCAGTTTCTTAACCTGCTACAGGTAAAGGGGACACTAGTTCAATACAATGCAGCAACACAAATGCTTATCTAGCTCCATTCTAGCCTCTTCATGGGCCCTCAATCCAGCTTCAGGAGAGCCCAACGCAATACTCATAGAACAACTTGTCTCCTTCCTTCATTCAGAAAACGTTTTTTCAGGGACTACTATGTGTGAGACACTCTTCTGCTGGCCGGGGAATCAGCAAAGGACCAAATGAGAAAACAAAACGAAACAACTCTGCTATATTGGACCTTACCTTTCATTGCTTACATACTTTATTATCTTTCAGGAAAGATTAATCCATTCTTGGATAAAAATATGCAGTTTTTTAAGTGGCCTGTCCTTTCTTCACTTCTTTCCATCAGATTAATACCCTGGTGTGTAAGTAGAATGGGTGTGCATATATGGCCTCATACAAAGGTGAAGAGTCAGTATTTTTTTTTAAATGTATATATTATGTATTGGTCTCAGATATGATGTCCTTCTCTACTTTAGTAAGACAGTGAGGAGGACAATTCTGCAGCCAAATACATTACAGTGTGGTTAGCATTGTCCTAGAGATGTTATAGACATGGCTACCATTTTGTGCAAGTATGGGAACCCCATTCACATAGACTGTGGTGTGAATAGTGCTCCCTAGAGTTATGCAGAGCATGACCCATACACTCATGTGTGGGGGTCCCTGTGAGCAGCATGAAGGAGAGGTATGTGAGTCAGGCTGGGGGCTTAGTAGGAACAGCATATAGAGTGAACCCTGAACAGTGGGCAAAGGTAGCTGGATAGGCTGGAAATTGAGGAAATAAGGATCAGATGAACAAGGAATAAAAGATGTTCACTTCAGCTGGAGTGCTGAGTAAAGAGGAAAGAAAAATGAGAAGCGGGGAGAGAAGGAAGTAGGTAAACATGAAGGACCAGTAACCCTGTTGAGAAGTCAGACCTTTATTCCAAGGACCAATGGGCACTGTTTAAGATTTTAGGCTAGGGGGGGATATCAAAGGCAAATTTGCACTTAAAATTTACACGGTTAGATTTGCTTTTTAGCTGAATTGCAGTGAGTAGATGAGTATTTAGGAGAATGTGGTGATAATTTGGTCCAAAGACGAGGGGACCTGGGCATGGTTCACATCTGGAATGGGGGGAAAAGGAAGGCTGGCATAACTATTTGACAAGTGGGGTCAAGAGTACTTTGTGGATTCCTCAGTGGACTGAGGAAGGGGAAGGAGGTAAGGATCATGTTCTTTTCAGCCTCCAGCAATGTGTTAGATGGCTGAGTCATTGTCTGAGAAGGGAACCTGAGGTGGCAGGGAACCAGGGCATCCAAGTAGCAATGTCAGGAGGGAATTACTGCAACTCACAGCTCTGGCAGTCTGGGACAAGCAGATAGAATGGAGCAAGGGGGATACAATTACAGATGTTAACTAGAACCATACTATAGGAAGAATTTCCAAGAGAGAAGTGGCTGTTTATGCCTTTTGGATTATTACAATAACTTGATAAGAGCTACCCAGAAAATGCAAATATATGGAACATATTTTGTATTTGGCATTTATGAACTTCTGGAACTGGGAGCAATTGGTGGTAATTTTTATCTGTCTTTATTACATATCTATGTAACCATAAGCAACATAGCATTGAATTGCGTGTTTTAGACATTTTATAAAAGGCATCATGCTGTCTTCATTTCTCTGACTTGTTTTTTTCCCGATTAATTTAATAATTTCAAGACATAAGGATCAAATTCATTTATTTAGCTCTTTAAGGTATTCCATGTGAAATTAAGACACCATTCAACTAGTTGCTTAGTGATTCGTTATTTCTAACCTATCATTTGTATAAAGAAGCCATAATGAGCTTGCCTATATATGGTTCCCTGTGTGTCTCCACAAGATTCTCTCCCAGGTATATACTAGTAAGTTGCTAAGTCAGTGCATTTGAACATTTTAACTTATTACCTATTCCAAATTGCCCTTCTCAATTATTTGACCAGTTTTTCTTTCAATCAACATTTTGTGAGATTTACTCCACATTCTTGCCAACATTTGGCATTATCCGACATTTAAATTGACAGTTTAATGAATATAAAATATTTTGGTTTTGCTTTTTTATTTGGTTTAACTTGAGTAATTCAACTTTCTTTTTTTTTTTTAGATTTTATTTATTTGACAGAGAGAGAGATCACAAGTAGGCAGAGAGGCAGGCAGAGAGATGTGGGGGAAGCAAGCTCCCTGCCGAGCAGAGAGCCCAACACGGAGCTCGATACCATGACCCTGGGATCATGACCTGAGCTGAAGGCAGAGGCTTAACCCACTGAGCCACCCAGGTGCCCTTCAGATTTATTTCTGAGCATAACATTTTTCATTTGTTTATTGGTTCTTTGGATCATTAGTCTCTCAATTTATACTTTATCCATTTATTGGTTAGGATATAATTTTTATTAATTTTATATAAACTCTTTATATATTATAAAAATAATCTTTGATTCCTTATATATGAGGTAAGTATATCCTTCCATTCTGTGCTTATCTTTTATATCTACTTAAGGTACCTATAATAAAGTAAGTCAGTCTTTATGTTATTGTTTTTCTACTGTTAATCTTTTTTCTTTTTCTTTTTTTTATTTAATTGATTTTTTTTGTGACTATTTTTTTTAATTTTATTTTTTATAAACATATAATATATTTTTATCCCCAGGGGTACAGGTCTGTGAATCGCCAGGTTTACACACTTCACAGCACTCACCATAGCACATACTCTACTGTTAGTCTTTTTTAAAGAAATCTTTTCTGTGCCATAAAATTAAAAATATAGTCTTAAAGTGTCTTCTAAATATTACTAGATTTTTGCTTTTAAGTTTGGGTCTTTAGGCCATCAGGAATGTCTCTGTCTGGGTTGAAAGGTAGAGACTTCTTTTTTTTTTTTCCATAATCAGAGCAACATTTTAAATAGTATTTTTTAATAATCTGGCCATGTACTGGGTGATCCATCCTCTTCACTACTCTGTAGCCATTTCTGTCTGGTTGCAAGAATCTATATATTCAGGGGTCTCCACTGTATTTCATTATTATATTTGTCTACCCTTCTGCCAGTATCAAACTTTTAAATACTGCAGCTTCATAATAAGCCATCATATTAGATATAGGGCTTCTTGATACATATTCTTTCTTCTCTTCCAGAATATATTGGTTATTCTTGGTCTTTTGTTCTTTCATGCCACTGTATAATTATCTCATCAAATTCCATGAAATTCCCAGTGGGGAATACATTGAATTTGTAGATGATTATGGGTATAACTCTTTTTTAATTAAAAACCATTTTGAAGAAATATACATTTAAAAATACCAAGTGCTCCCTTTTACTAGACTGCTCTCCTTGAGGAAGGCAGAGATTCCTAGGACCTTTGTGCTAATAGCACAGTAGCCAACAGAGGCTGAATAGGTATTTTTAAATAAACTAATTGACAGAATGAATACAGAAGTGAATGTTTCTTTATGTTCTTATTAATAGCGAAGCTAAGTTATACCTATAATAAATGACTAATAAGGAATAAGGATGGCTTAATTTTGTGGTTCCTTAATTCATTATGATAATATCCCATTATTTCTACTGACAGTGACAAGAAAATGTCTTGAAAATTAAATTAATAAGAGGCTTTGTCATTTCTTTCTAAGGAAGCCTTTGACATACAGGCCATGAACCTGAGAAACAGCTTGCGTGTTCTTCCATACAGCATCTTTTATTGAATGCCTACTAAGTTCCAGGTACTGTTTTAGGTACTGATTATAAAGCAGTGAGAAAGAGAGGACAGAAAAAGTCATGCTTTCTTGGGGCTTGCATTCTAGAGGGGGTAGAGATTAAAAACTTAATAAATAATTCAGTTACATTGTACATTAAAAATACCTTATGCCATGGGAAACAATAAAGCAGGGGAGAGTTCATGTTGAGGTCGGTGCACTTTTATGTAGGAGACAGACAAAAGGTGCACTTTTATGTAGTCCTCAATGAGTAAATGACAATGACCTGAAGGAGGGGACAGAGCAAGACAGGAAGATATCTGGGGAAAGTATTTCAGGTAAACGAAGTAAGCTGTCCAAATATCAGAGGCAGGGTGTTGTCCGGCAGTCAGAAGAAAACACAGAGCAGAGTATCACTAAAGTAGGAGGACATTAGGAGAAGAAAAGGAAAAGTGAATTGGGGGAAATCAGAGGGGGAGACAAGCATGAGAGACTGTGGATTCTGAGAAACAAACTGAGGGTTTTCAAAGGGAGGGGGGTGGGAGGATGGGTGAACGGTGGTGGGTATTAAGGAGGACACATATTGCATGGAGCACTAGCTGTGGTGCATAAACAATGAACCTTGGAACACTGAAATAAATAAATAAATAAATAAGAAAGAAAGAAAGAAAGAAAGAAAGAAGTGATCAAGGGGAAGAAGAGTAGGAAAAGGAGGATTGGGGACACGGTACAGGCCTTGTCAGCCGTTGCGAGGATTTGGCTCCCGGCTGCATAAACCTGCCTTCCCGTGAAAACTGTTTCTGCAAGGTCACTATTCTTTTAAAGGAGATTTCATGGGTTTTGTCCACTAGGTCATTGCTTTTACAGAAAAGTTTGCTCACATTCTCCAAGAATTTTGAAAAATTTGATATTATCATACATATTTTTAAGTTGACTTCCTTCTAAGCTTTTTCAGATTTATTTTTAATGATTGCAAAGGATATGGCTTCCAGTATATTGTAAACACTTAAATCAACTACTACATTACTCTTTCGAATGTGATGGGCTCCCACTGCCTTCACAATTGGTGACGTGGTCACCACATCTTCCCTTCAAATGATACATAAACAAGCTCTTTAAACAGTTGAAATTTTACATGGTTTCTTTATCTTTTTGAATTGCTGTGTCATTCCAAATCCTCTGTAGTTATACTTTTATATAATGCAAACCTATGCTTTAAAGTCTTTTACTGATCATCTTAGCATATTTTGCTACCTCAAAAATATATATGTAAACTGACATTTAAGGCTTTCACAGTAGCAGTGGTATTTCCTGTGACCATAGTGGCCTAAGTGTTAAAGTGTATTTTCAGGATTAAGTTACATTTACAGTAGTAAAAAAAAAAAAAGTAATTAATCAAAACAACATAAATGGAAAATAAGTTTTAATAGGGTAGTGTTTAACATAAAGTATAATTTTTACTGCAAGTAATTTTGACAATAAGTGGGTTTCTTCTTAAACTGAGACAAGTTCAGGATCAATTTCTTCCAATTTTGCTTTTTCAATTTTGTTTGAAGGTGAAGGCAAATGCTGAGAAATGCATTCATATAAATTAAATACATGGGAATAAAAGGATTTTTGTTAGAGCAGTGTTCTTCAATTCTTTAAATTCCTTCAGAATTATATACCAGAATCACATAGTGATACATCATAAATATTTCTAATGATCTGTCAGTGGGGAATTTATTTGGATTCTCTTTCAAGTTTGTTGAAAGCAAATAATTGGTCACTCACATTGAGGAAGGGTTTTGAACCGTCTTTAGAGTAATTCCCTTTCTAAAAACCAACACCAATATATTGAAATGTCCCTTTGTTTGAATGTCAGAGATTCTTCTTCCTTGGGACAATGCATCATAGTAAGATTCAAGATGAATGAGAAGGACAGTTCTAAGGAAGGCAATTCAAGGGGGAGAAGGAAAACTGTAAAAAGGGAAAGGGAAAAGAAAATCCCTCTTGCCTCAGGAATGTTCACAGACAGATCAAATTTAGGACAAAGATTCACATGGAAGTTTAGGATCTGGAATTTGAGTTTCTTAAAATATCTGTGAGCTTGTTTAGCACCTTGGGGAAACTTTGTATATTCCTAGGGCTATTCAAATCCCAGATGAAGACAACTGCATTGAATCATTTTCTTTCCACCATAGAGGTGAGAACATAATACCAGTCATGTTGTTTCAGATTGTTGTAGAAGCTGGAAAAGTTTGTCACAAAGTGGTAGGAAAACAATGTGAAAAAGTAACACAGGAGTAATGGAAGTAATTAGCATCAGTTATTGTTTATGTAAATACTGACATACCATTCCATACATACAAATCTAGTAAGCTAATGCTTCCTACTAATCAAACCTTCCAGCAAATCATACTGTAAGTTATGCTGCTAATGTAAAATTATTTTCAATCTTGAAGCCAAATGGACATTGTTTGTTTCAAAAACTTGTTATTAGAAAAGACTACCTCAACTATTCAATTTATTTTCAAACATTGTCTTTTAATGCAATTATGAGAGTAGAAAATATTCTCTTAGACCAAGTATATTCACCATGCTTCAAGAAATCAAATATACAGGAAAATGAGATGCTTTTCTAGGAAAAAACAATGTTGGAATAATTTCCTAATATACTGAAAAAGAAACTGATTTATATATCAAATATAGATAACATTTTGTTCCCTAGTTCTTCCTTAGATTAAGTAAAATGCCCCAGCCAATGGGAAAACCTATATAAAGCTACTTTGATATCTCTAGCTAATCAGTATTATAATACATATTAAAATCTATAATACATATATAATATTAAAATCTCAGAAAGCAAACTGAAATCATATTCCCTGCTCCATTTTTTCTTTAGTACCTATAGGAAAACCTAAGTACCTATATCCTCTAACTCTTCATTCCCTGTTTGGAAATTTTGCTGGATCAGGGTCAATGCACTCACTAGGCACCCTCCACACCCTCATTCCTGTGAGGAGCTTATCTCCCATCCTGCCCTGGGGGCACTGATGCTTGCAGTGATATATCAGCGGCCTGGGTATGACTGCATGTTGCCAAGAACTGCCTGACTCCACGTACACTATGCGGTGATGGATAAAGAGTGAGAGTGTGTGTCTGGGTACATGTGCTGTTGGGGGTGGTATAGTGTCTACTCTCTGAATATTCTGGATAGTTAACAATATCCTTTTCATCACAGATATCCCTAAGAGCAACGGCAAGGATCTTTCAAAACAGAATGCCCATTGTTTTAAAAGTTCTAATCAAACTATGCTCATCTCTCTGTGACTCTGGACTGTAAAATGTGAAATTCTGGTCACTTCCATTACTCCTGTGGGACTATTTTTCTACCACTTTATGCCAAACTCCTCCCCACTTCTAGAGAAGGAAGGAATAGGGCACAAAATGCAAGTGTATGCACCGCTCTATCAAATCCTACAGCTTTATCAACCTTGTCCTCCCCTGCTACCAACTAGTCTTTCCTTCTTGAAGAAGACCAGAACACTTTCCTCAAGAATTCCAAAGTTCTCCTAAACTGTCCTTATGAACAGTATTTCTGAGGTTTACATAGTAATTTTATTTTGAAAAGTATTAAAAATAAAACAAATTTAGATCAAACAACTCTATTTTGCAACTGCTTAAGGAATGATAACTTTAAAACCTTTAAAAAATTAAAAGTAACTATTTGCTTACTCCAAGTAGAATACCATCATAATATATATCATCATAACTCTATAATAAATGCAAGTAATACAATCCAAGCATCTTAATTTGGCTTCTCTGGCCTTTGGGTTTTGAATTCTGAATCCCTCTCTCACAAAACAGGACTCAACACTGTTTTCTCTCACACAACTTCCCAGATCCACTCACCTCCTTTAATATCTTCACTGTTTCCAAGATGTTTTCCATCTCAGGCCAGTATGACTTTCTTATTCCTGAAAGCTGGTTAGTGGTTCTTCACTTAATCCCACCCTTTTTGAAATCCTTTTCCCAACGTTGGCCCACCCTTGGAGAACTTTCCCAAACATCCCTAAAGGAGTTTCTCCAACTACTCTCTAAGAGCTCTATTTCCTTTATAGAAATGATTGACAACCTGGATGAGTTCACTAATGTGTTTGTACATTTATTTTTTCTAAGGGGCAAGGGTCTCGTCTGTCTCATTCATTCCTGTGTACTCAGCATCTAGCATCATACATGACCCAGGACAGGTGTTCAAACAGATTTGTGCATTATTGAATGGAAAATCAAACGGTTAGACCAAAGATACTGAAGAATAGTTGGTGTAAACAATAAAAATGTACCCATATGAAACAGTGTATTTTCAAAGCACTCACAAATGTGTTTTACACGGATTTAAATTTATTTTCTTAAAAAAAATATTTTATTTATTTATTTGACAGAGAGAGCACAAGTAGGGGGAGCAGCAGGCAGAGGGAGAAGCAGGCTCCCCACCAAGCAGGGAGCTGGATGCGGGGCTTGAATCCTAGGATGCTGGGATCATGACCTGAGCCAAAGGCAGATGCTTAACAATGGAGCCACCCAGGCGCCCCTTGAATCTGTTTTCTTATATTGGACCATCCATCTCCTGCCCTGCAGTGTCTGTACATGTCTGTGGTCAGGAGAGCAGCTCTGTGTCTGCTGCCATAATGAACATGGCCTGAGATATCATTCCTGACCCAGTGGTTTAATAGAAATCTATTTGAATGGTCCAGCATTTCATTATAAAATATGCACTTCTACCTTCCTCCATCTCAGTGGGCTCTGGTGCCTATTTTTCCACCGTAATGATCAAAATATCTCAGCAGAGATGGCCTTACAGGAACAGCATTGATAGATAACTTCAGAAAGAAATTTGACATGGCATCATGATTTATACCTCTTAGTTTAAGTCAGGAAAATCAATATCTAACTTGTGTTACTGCTGCTGAGTTTTGTGTGTATGTGTGTGTTTTTAACTTACAAGGCTAAAATTAACCAAATGTTTTCTTAATTTACCCTCCCTCCTGTCATGACATACACAAAATTCAACTCCAGACTGATGGTCTAACCTCCCCTATGGCTGTTAATAAGTAGAAGGACATTATTATGGAAGATGGGTGATCGTGCTTGCCTGTTTTCTTCCCTTTTTGGAGAATAGAAACCTCTCTCACTCCTGCTGATGAAAAAACATTCAGGGCTTTGTCTAAGCTCAGCATCTCCTCATGCAAGTGGCTCTTTTACAAAAATTATTCAAATAATTACAGATCTTAGGAATAACAAATTATTAAGTCAAAAATTGTGCTTCTAAAATAAGTGTTTCCTATGCCAGCTTCATTAAGTTTTCACCAGGGACTAATAGCTTAATTTGGGCTTCTCTTTCTTTATGTAATTTTGGAACATTGTACTCTTAATGGGGCAATGCCAGCAAGTTGTTGTCACTTTTATTTTAAAACTGAAGGTATTAGTTATTTTAGAAAATCATTTAACATTAAAGGCTTAGGGCACCTTATGAAGCCATAAAAGAAGTGCTATTTGGGGGCTATATAGATGAATCTCTGAATGCCATATTACTTCCTACTAAGTCAGAGTTTCTAAAATTAACCTTAGTATAGCTCAGGGTTGTTAACCACAATTGGCCTCCTCACCATCTTTTCAGTGAAGACTGAAAAATTAGCTACCTAGATTGTTTTCATTAGACCTGTAACATTTTGTGTTGTGTGCATTAGTGTCAGAGAAAGATTTTTTTAAATATGTATTTGATAATTAGAAGTATTTGGAGTACCAGTATTCAGTTTCACATTTCCTTTTTTAAAATGTATAACACCAAAATGAGAAAGAGAATAGGAAAATATAAATATATATATATATAATATTTTAAAGTTAACTTTTAAACACAATACATCTGACTTTAATTACACAATTAGTTATATATGCTACCCCGATGTAAACAGATAGAGGGTATTGTTAATACGACAATAAAGCCAGAGCTTTGTTCTTTTTAAAACTTAAAAAAAAACTTTTAAAAACTTTTAAAACTTTAAAACTTTGTATACCTATTTTTATATACTTTCATTTTACTTGCAGATAATTTTGAGACTTAGAGGTATGTGCAAATCTATCTATCTGCCTGTCTCATGGGGATGTAGAAGTCTTACCATTGTAAGTTACTGGTAACTGGTAAAGTATTAACCAGTTTCAGCATCTGCCCTGGATTGCTGAATCCATCTGCCCTGCTTCTCTCTAAAAGAGTCTTTATTATCTAGTTTCTCACTTGATACTAAGTTTTCTTGATTCTTGCTCAAAAATCAGAGGGCCATTTTTCAGTCATTGAAAATTGTTATTTTACTAAATCCTTTTTTTTTTTACAAATCCTGTTTTTTTTTTAATAAATCCTTTAAAATATATTCAACTATTTAAAAGAGCAGCCAGATTTGCATCAACCATATTTACATGTGTTTTCTTAGGTGATATTCAATAGTTTTTAATGGGTGGGTAGTTTCCTCTAGAAACTGTGCACAGCTGAATTGAAGGCTCACTAAGGTCAGCACACAGAGTTACTAGTCACTGAATTATTCTTAATTGACCTCTCAGTTCCTTCAAAACACTTGAATAAAATTACGTATTAAACAATGTCCAAGTGTAATTAACACAGTGATAAACATGCCCGTAGTTCTTGGTGCTGCGTACTCTGCTTTACACATTCAATTCACACAGTAACCCTGGGTAACAACTATTATCCCCCATTTTATGGATGAGACCGGTGATCAGAGAGGTGCAGTAATTTTTGCCAAGCTCTCACAGCTGATACAGCCAAAATCAAGATATAAACCCAAACCTTCTGACTCTTGTCAACAACATAGTTCTGCCTCCCTTATAATTTATTTAATTCCTCAGTTCAAGTAGATCGGCCAAAAACCACGGAAGCTTAAGGGTAGACAAGCCAGACAAATCTGTCCTATCCTTCTCTGGGAGCCTGGAAAGTAGGAGAGCATGTTATAATTCGACTGCACTCAGAGAATGAGGAGAAAAACGATGAATCCAATCGTACAAAAGGAAGGTTCGCCGAGCAACCAATTTAAAAAGTCCTTCTCTGTGTTTGTGAGGTCTTAAAAGTACAGGAGTTGGGAAATGTAAGGTATTTTACAAAACATCTATTATTTAATATCAGGCCATTATTGATGCTAATTTAGTCTCTGCAGGAGTGCTGACAACACCGACTCTGTCTTTGGCTATCTTGTTCAGGTCCCCGAAATGACCTCCCTCACAGGGGCTGTGTGTTTCAGGCTCCTTGGAGGTCATACATTAACCTGCTCTGACCAAAATGCTGGAAGGCATGCTCTGATCTTCCTAAGATGACGGGTGCACAGAAGGCCCCACTTTGGTTAAGGAGTAGAGGTCCTTCGGCGCACAGAGGGTACCACTTTAGATAACTATCCTGTGACCTCATCACCTTGCTCCTTACTCTGTAAAACTGGGGATTAAGGTCGAGACAGGGTGGAGAGTGTCGGCAGAGGATGGCTGCCCGGTATCGGGACCACGTGATTGCTCCTGTCGGTAAGTTGCTCCGAATAAAACCATAAGGGGTATGGGGTGGCTTGCGTTGGTTTTTGGTCTCAAAGTGTATTCTCATCCTGGAGGATACTTTGCTGAACTTCTTCCACCTTCTAACAATTGGCGAACCAGGTGGGAGACCACAAATGAGACAAGTGCACATAAGGGAGGGTAACTGGGGGAGGCGGTGGGGGGAGCCCATTGTCTGTGCTGGGGAATATCCCAGGCTGGCCAGCCACCCAATGTGGGGAGACTTGTCCAGGTGTTTTGAGCATTTTGGACCAGTGCATGAGTACAGAGGTGCCACCCCCCAAGTTCCTAAGGAGTTGTTTGATATCCTATCCAAAATGGTGGGCAAAGGAAATGGAGAAGGGAAAGTGAACAATCTATTGCCGAGGTGGGTTGGCCGTTGATCTGTGTGTTACAAGACATTTTGGAAAGGGAGTTATGTAAGGACGGAATTGGAACAGACTAGAAAAGTACTGGCTTTGGAAAAGGATGTGCGAGCCACGTGTTCCTCTGGTGAGGACTTTATGTCCAGGGGAGTGTGGCAAAATAGAATGCTTAGAAATGACAGCACATGGGATGGCAGGGATGCTTGAGCCCACCCTACTGCACTTAAGTAAGGGCTGTTCTGTCTGGGGAAAGTTGGGGCCTTGAAGTGCAGGAGGCAGGAGGATGAGTTACAGGTGTGCCCTTTGATTCAAACCAAGACTCGGGCCACTTGGGAGCCTGGGATGACAGAGAAGAAATTCCCACTAGTGAAAAAATGCACTAACTCAACTACTGAGTTAGTGTAGCTAACCAGCCTCTTTAAGCAAAGGGGCCAAGAAGGGGTGGCAGCGTGAATGTTATGATGGTGGGATACTGGGGGAGATGGTCTTCTAAATGAGTTTGAGAAGTGGTCTTCATTAGTGCTCAACCTGCCATGTGGCAGGCATGGGTGAAAATTGTAGGTATAACCTGGCCTAAGAAACGGGTGTTCCCTCCCTTTTGTTGCGCTATACCTGGAAAAACTTTGGAAATTCTCTGGAAAAACTACAAGAAATTCTAGGTGAATTGAGAATGAAACCTGCTGTTTACATCCAGGACTTTAGAGATCAAGATGAAGAATTATTTTTCTGTAGCATGAAAGACCGAATCTTACAGTTGGCCCCAGAGCCTTGGTACAGGACTTTAGTATCTATCCTTGCCTCTGTGGTCAATGGACTCATTGCTACAGTAACTGCTATGATAGTTGACTTAAGTGAAACCAAAAGACTCCATTGTAAGGGAAAAAGATGGGTTGAAAAACAGAAAAACAAAGGATCTTGCCAGTGATAAAATGGCAAAAGGGGGGCCCATTAAGGTCTCCCCCAAATAACTATAGCAAGATCTAATTATTATTTGGGACCCCATGAGAAAATACAGACAACTCAGTTTGGTATTGCCAAACCTATGGAAGGCCTTACCTAAGGGAAAACAGTTTACTCTCTTGAAGGAAGGCTCACAAAAGCCAGGTGTGTCACCAAGTCCCTCTCTGCTAATGGAAGAATTTCAGGGGTGGATACCCCTTAGCCCTAGAGACTAGGGGTTAGACCAACATTGCCCTCTAGTGCGTGCAATAGGGAGTGACTGGAGGCCCCATGTTGAAGTAACCATTTATTGGTCTCACACTGACTGCACTGTCTCTCATTGACAGGGGCGCCGACGGCACACTGATCTATAAAAAACCCTGGAAATTTTTGGGAGAAATAAAGGCTGTTGATGGTAATGGGGGAGAAATTATCGAGGTCAGACAAACTAGTATCTACCCATAGATCAGCAGGCTTACCCCCTACTGTTTTCTAGTGCATATTTTCCCCATTTCTGAATGTATGTGGGGCATAGATGTTGTACAGGACCTGGATTTAACTACAATGAAAGCTTAATTCAGGTTGTGTATCCAACTAGTGAAACTCCTTGTTGTGGGTCATGCCAAATTGGAACCTATACAGTTTCTGGTTCTCGGGTAGCAATAAGGGTAAAACAATATAAGCTAGCTGGGGAGCAGAACAGGACTACCACCACCATTCAAGAATAAGAAGAGGGGTGGCTGTAGTCATGCCTGCTCAAAGTCCATTTGGTTTGGTTTGGCCTAGAAGGAAATTTATGGGCCCCGGCAAATGACAATAGATTACAGGAAACTCGTTATGTACCCTGACCATCCATAGATTAGGCCCTTAGCTTGAAAGGCTGTTAAAGACTCAATCTAAAATTGCTTATAGAAGTTCCAGCAAAGCAGATTAAAAAAAAAAAAAGTAAATGGCCAGTCACTATTTATGTTACTCTTAGGTAAATAATTAGGTCAAGTTTGTTAAAACTGAACTTTTTTTTTTTTTTTTTACAAACAATGTAGTCTTAATTTGGCTATCTCTGATTAAAAAATGAGGATGATTTCAGAGAGGAAAAAAAAAATGGTTTCAGTAACACACCCTTATGGGGGACTAGATTCTAGTTGTGGCTAAATTGTACATGAATGTCACTAATGTATTCTTGTGATTTCCTTCCGTATCTGGTTATTTTTCTACCTATGTGCTTGTACTTTGCAGGCCTGACTTTGAAAGTCCCCCTGTAGGATCACCTTCTGAAATGAGACCACTGTTTCAGGGAACTGACCTAATTTACCTCATTATGAAATATGGAATAAAATGCTGCCTAAGCGTATGCATGAACATTCCAGAATACTGGCTGGACTGAGGACTAGGGCTCAACTTCATACTGGGCAATATTTGAAATTGGATGCAAGGCCATTTTATTGCCCAAATCCTGATCTATACCCCTCTTCAGCAGGAAGTGGCTAGAGCAATCCATCCCCCTTATTTCTCAAGAATGAATAATAGTGAAAAGCCGGGGATGGTATTAGTGATTATCAGATTGCTGTTTATACTGCTGCTCCTGCATAAGGGTGCAAACTTCCTGGTATAAGGTCAACGCAGAAGAATGGTGCCTGAACACTGTAAGGCCATAACAGTGTCCAAGGCGGAGTGTAGGAGGGTTGATAACACTGACTCCATCTTTGGCCCTCCATCTTCTTCCAGCCCACGAAATGACCTCCCTCGTGAGGGTCTCCGTTTTAGGCCCATTGAAGTTCGTGTATGCCCTGACCTTCCTGCAGGGAGACTTGTTCGGATCTTCCCTGCGATGACTGGTTCACAGAAGCCTTCTCACCACTCTGCCCCTTGCTCAGGTCCAGACAGGGTCGAGAATAGTGGCAGAGGATGGCTGTCCAGTGCCCAGGACTTTTTGTTCACCTGATGACCACTACTGGTAATTTACCCTGAATAAAACTGTAAAAGGGATGGAGTGGTTTCCATCATCTTTCGGTCTCAAGGTGCCTTCTCAGACTGGAAGATACTGACCCTCTTCTACCTTCTGACAGTCTCTCATGTATGTTTTGGAATAGAAAATACGTTTCTTGTCAGGTGACCTATTTTACTGTAATAACTAAACAACTTATTTGAATCATTTTCTTAAGAGGTGAAACAAAACGCAGTTTTATCTTCAATCCATAGAAAGCTGAAATATTACAATTTTAAGAGCCTTCTAATGCCTAGCCTATTTTTAGAATAGTTTTATGCCATGCAAAGTTGATCCCAGTTGGATCTCTAGCTTCCCGTTATGCACTTACATTTTCTATACGCTTGGTGATTTGGCCATTGATGTTAAATTATAATTAGCACAAGGAGGACCCTTGCTTTAGCGATATAATTATAAAAGATAAAGCAAAACACCAACAGCCTGTAAAACACATCAGTACTGAATATTTATCTTACTGGTATTTGTTGGGTTCCCATCTCCTCTTCTCACTATTCTTAGTGTGCGGTAGGTTGAATAATTGTCCTCAGAGATACCCAGGTCTCAATCCCTGGAACCTCTGAATGCTATTTTATATGGCAGAAGCAATCGTGTGCGTGTGATTAAGTTAAGGATTGTAAAATGGGGAGATTATCCTGTATTATTTAGTGGGGGGCCTCTAAATGTAACCATGAGTATACTTATAAGAGAGGGAGAAAGATTTGACTACAGGAGGAGGAGGAAATCTGAGCACTAAAGCACCATGTTAGGCAGCTGGCTTTGATCTGTAAGAGAAGAAAGAGGTTATTTTAATCCACCAAGTGTGGTAATTTTTAGAGGAGCCATAGGAAACTAATACAGATGGGGTTCAGGAGTGGAAGAAGTTCTAAGTGGACCTAGCTCTAAGCTCATCGCTATGTCGCATTGTCCTATCTACAGTTCAGTAATGATTTACATTACCCCATCAGAAGTGAAAGTCCGTATTCACCAGGAATGCTGGGAGGAGACCTAAGAACGCTCCCTCCTGCTAGACTGAATCTTAGAGGAAGTGAGACCCGGGAAAGCTGAAGCCACTTACTGTTCACAGTGGGAAACCTTAATAAGTACAAGGCAAACTGAAACCTGGGGAAGATAAGGCAGTGGTGAGAGCAAAGAGAAAGCAAGAGAAAAGTAGAGGAGAGTGAAGGAGCAGGGCAGAGAAGGGGGATGAGAGAAACAGAGAGAGCGAGAGAGAAACAACAGAACTGGGAGATCGAGTAAAATTAGACTGATGCCTTCCTAGGTCTGTACACATCTGTAACACTGAGAATGAGAGTGAGAGAGAGAGAGAGACTGAGACTTCCTCCATACCTTTCAGTTAAGTGAGTGAATTAGCTCTCTTAAGCCAGTCTGGGCTAAATTTTCTGCCATTTGCAAGTGAAAGTGCTCCTTTTGATACATGTTTTAGGTTTGAGTTTGAGGTTTGTTGTTTTTTTTTATTTGTTTTTGTTTTTGTTTTGTTTTCTTAATTACAAAGGGCAGTACAACTGTAGGACTGGTAAGATGTACTTCACACTATGTAAATATAATTAGAGGCCACACCAATAAGCACACCTTATGTATTTGAGATTATAAGCAATAAATATTAGAGGCAGCCAAATAACCCTTAGGGAGAGAGCCAGGAAGATGAACCCTACGGGAGGGAACTCATTCACTTGGTAGAATTTCAATTCTATTTAGTGAGGGACCCTTTTATCAGATTCTTCTGTGGGTTTCTCCTACCCACAGTAGTAGACACATTATTCAGTTAACTCCAAGTAATTTTTTTTTCTTGTGAATAAAATACTTTTTTAATGACCCCTGTCTTTTTTTTTTTTTCTGATATTAAATACCAGCCTAGGAATTCATTTTGCTACTGCTTATTCAGTCACAGAGTAGATAAAGATCTCTTGTTTTGCCCCATTTACCTCCATATCATACAGCCTTTTTCCTGCCACACAAAGAACAAATACTGCATTAAAAAAATTGAAAGTCCACTAGCTGATGTACACTTTGAAGTTCTAGGTTAGATAAGGACTCTTTACAGTCTCTAACACAGTCTCTAGTTATATAACCAAAGTTGACATCCATGATGACGGACCCTGAATCACTGAGTATTGAATCATCAGAAATAAAATTACTTGCTCTACACAGTGTATTAACGTTGCTTTAAAAACAAAACAAAACAACCTGCAAACAGGTACAACAAACACAGTACTAAAGGATGAATAGTAAAGTCTATCCTTCTCCCCAGTACGGGTGGGGGAAAGACCATTTTTACTCCTTAAGCTCTTTAGGTATTTATCCCAATATTCAGCAATGTTTAGAGTGCTGATTTTTCAACTGTTTGCTTTATATATTGGCTTCTTTTAGGTATTGAACATTTACCTTTCTTAATACCACCCCATCCCATTTTCCTTCCCTTATTCTCACAAACTAATTATACCATATTTTTACGTAATTTTCTAATCTATCTTTATTATGTGTATGCAATTATTCCCTGTGTTTCCAATCCTATTTTGTATAAATTTTCTCACTGGAATTAATAAGACATTTTTTTCTGTGTAAATTTCTATGTATTTATGGAAAACTATTTCTCCTAACTTCCAATGTATATACCAAAGAGTAGTACTTTTTCCAAATATTTACTCAACAAATAATATATTGGTGCTATTGATGTTTCATATGCATTATCTCTGGCATTCCTCTACCCTGAAATTAGACTGACGCCTTCCTGGGTCTGTACACATCTGTAACACTGAGACTTTATTTACCATTCTCCTGTGCTAGATCACCTCCTTCCTAGATTCTGTGTTTTCCCCTACCCTCGAATGAAAATTTAGCTGGGCATAGAATTTAAGATAAAAACCATTTTCCTTCATAATTTTATGATATTGTTTCTCCTTCTTTGAACAATTAGTGTTGCTACTGACACCAGTGAAGTTCTAGTTTAACCTCTCTGCATGTGTTCTTTTCTGCACCTCTGGAAGCTCTTAGGAACTTCTCTTTTTCCCTTGTTTTCTAAATTTTTTCCCTAAGTTTTTATAAGAATGTGCCTTGACTTTTTTTTTTCAGGAGCTAACTCCGTAGTCTCTTTTTTATTCTAAAAGAGACCTCGTTTTGGAGCCAAATATTCTCTTCTCTTTTTTCTCCCATCTCATAATTGTCTCCCCCCTTCCCTGCCCATCCAGAGGATGTTTCTTTTAATCTTCTAAAACCCATGTTGGAATTTTTTATGTAGATTTGTTATTTTATCATTGAATATTTTTATTTTATGTATACTTTATTCTTTTTGTGTAGTACATTTCTTTTTGGTAGAATATTTGGTAGAATATCTCCTCTTACTGAAGATGCTAAAATTTGGGGGTTTTCTTTAGTATTTTTTATTTCTTCACTATCTTTGTCCTTTTTTATGTCTGCTTTGATCCATTCCTTTCTGACAGAAGGCATTCAGCAAGTGGCTGGAGACCCTTGACTATATATTCAGATTTGAAATTGAAAAATATTTGCATTTAGAAATCTTTACTTAGGAAAAGAATAGGGTTGAAAGAAGAACCTTTTGGACTCAAGACAGGAATCAGTGAATCATATGCTTAGAGAGTGGGATGGGGGTGTGAGGGAAGGGATGAGGGTACATATGCTTCCTGCAGATATGCTTGTGAAGACATTGAAGTTCCTTCCTTTGATATGTCCTTTCTTAACTAATCATCATGGTTTCAATCTGATGTCACCATTCTGTTTAATCTGTAGTCTCCTGGCTCAAAGTTTCAGAGCTGGTGGATGGCAGGGAGGGGAGAAAGGTTGGAAGAAGAAAGTTCCTCCCTCTGCAGAGTAACAGAGGATGCCTAGAATTCTCAGCCTCTGTTTCCCCTCCCCATCCTGTACAGTTTTCAACCTATTCCCTGTTCTTATCCTCTTTTTAGGTACCTGGTATTTCCAAATCATGACCTTTTAAGTGATAAATTCACTCCTTTCCCATAGAAGTTCCTCACTTCGATACAGCTTTCTTTTCTCTGCTAAGTCAACACCACTGCCAAAAACTTTAAAAAAAAAAAAATAAATAAATAAATAAATAAATAAATAAATAAAAATCTCTCATCTTTTAATGTTTCATGCCTCAGTCTTTTCACCTTTTCTGTGTTTAATATTTTTTAAACCTTTAAAATCCTTTTAGCAGTGTATTGGAAAGAAGTATCTACAATATTTAAAGAATATCCTCAAAAATAATTTTAGGCTGAACAATTGTAGATTTTTTTGTAACAGTCTTCTGAATACATTGTTACTCTTCTTTCATTATTTTTTATTTTAAGACCAGTGTAGTTAACAGTGTTGCATTATTTTCAGGTGTACAATATAGTGATTCAGCCAAGGTCATATATTACCCAATGCTCATCAAGATAAATGTTCTAATTCCCTTCACCTATTTCATCCATCCCCCGCACACCTCCCCTCTGGTAACCATCAGTTTGTTCTCTATAGTTCAGAGTCTGTTTCTTGGTTTCTCTCTCTCTCTTTTTCCTTTGCTCATTTCTTTTTTCCTTAAATGCCATATGAGTGAAATCATATGGTATTTGTTTTTCTCTGACTTATTTCACTTAACATTATACTCTCTAGCTTCATCCATGCTATTGCAAATAGTGAGATTTCATTTTTTTTGCTGAATAATTTTCCATTGTCTATATGTATCACTTCTTCATTACCCATTCATCTATCAGTGGATAGTTATGCTGCTTCCATAATTTGACTGTTGTAAATAATGTTACAATAAACATAGGGTTGCATATATCCCTTTGAATTCATGTTTTTGTATTCTTTGGGTAAATACCCAGTAGTGGAATTACTAGATCATAGGCTAGTTCTATTTTTTAATCTCTTGAGAAACTCCATACCATTTTCCATAGTAGCTGTACCAGTTTGCATTCCCACCAACAGTACATGAGGTCTCCTTTTCCTCCACATCCTCAGCAATACTTGTTGTTTCTTGTGTTTTTTGGTTTTAGCCATTCTGACAGCTGTGAAGTGGTATCTCTTTGTGGTTTTGATTTACATTTCCCTGATGATAAATGATACTGAGCATCTTTCCATGTGTCTATCGGCCATCTGTATGTCTTCTTTGGACAAATGTCTGTTTGTGTCTTCTCCCATTTTTAATTGGATTATTGGGGTTGTTTTTTTTTTTTTTTTTTTTTTGGCATTGAGTTGTATATTTTAAATACTAACCGTTTATTGTATACGTCATTTGCAAATCTCTTCTCCCATTCAGTACATTGTGTTTTAGTTTTGTTTCCTTTGCTGTGCAGAAGCTGTTTATTTTGATGTAGTCCCAATAGCTTATTTTAGCTTTTGTTTCCCTTGCCTCAGGAGACCTGTCTGGAAAGATGTTATGGCTGATGTCAGAGAAATTATTTCATGTGCTCTCTTCTAGGATTTTTATGGTTTCAGGTTTCACATTTAGTCCTTATCTATTTTGGGTTTATTTTTGTGTATGGTCTAAGAAAGTGGTCCAGTTTCATTTTTTTTCATGTAGCTGTCCAGTTTTCCCAATACCTTTTGTTGAAGAGACTTTTTTCCCATTGCATATTTTTGTCTCCCTTGTCAAAGATTAATTGACCATATAATTGTGGGATTGTTTCCGGACTTTCTATTCTGTTCCATTGATCTGTGGGTCTATTTTTGTGCCAGTATCATACTATTTTGATTACTACAGCTCTCTAATATAACTTGAAATATAGAAGAATGATAACTCCAGCTTTATTTTTCTTTTTCAACATTGCTTTGGCTATTCAGGGTTTTTAGTGGTTCCATACAAATTTTAGTATTATCTGTTCTAGAGATGTTATTGGTATTTTGATAGGGATTGCATTGATTGCATTGATTGTTTTGGGTTATATGGACATTTTGACAATATTTGTTCCAGTCCACATGCATGGGATATCTTTCCACTTGTTTGTGTCATCTTCAATTTCCTTAGCATTGTTTTATAGTTTTCAGAGTATAGGTCTTTCACCTCTTAACTTTGGTTAAGTTTATTCCTAGATATTCTATCGTTTTGGTGCAATTGTAAATAGGACTTTCTTAATTTCTCTTTCTGCTGCTTCATTATTAGTGTATAGAAATGCAATGGATTTCTATATATTGATTTTTTTTCTTTTTTCTTTCTTTTTTTTTTGATCCTACAACCTCACTGAATTGTTCTAGTAGTTCTTTGGTGAAGTCTTTAGGATTTTCTATATGTTGTATCATGTTATCTGCAAGTAGTGAAAGTTTTATTTCTTCTTTACCAATTTGGATGCATTTTATTCCTTTGTCTTGTCTGACTGCTATGGCTAGGACTTCTAGTACTATGCTGAATAAAAGTGGTGAGAGTGGGACATCCTTGTCTTGTTCCTGATCTTAGGGAAAAGCTCTCCATTTTCCCCCATTGAGTATTATGTTGAGGTGTGTTCCTTCTGAACCTACTTTGTTGAGGGTTTTTATACTTTGTTCTTGTTTATACGAGATAGCACTGTGATTTGTGAATGTTGGACCATCCTTGCATCCCAGGAATAAATCCCATTTGATCATGGGGCATGATTTTTTTTTTTTTTATTGTATTGTTGGATTCAGCTTGCTAGTATTTTGCTAAAGATTTTTGCATCTATATTCATCAAAAATATTGGCTTTTAGGTCTCTTTTTTTGTAGTGTCTTTTTCTGGTTTTAATATCCAGGTAATGCTGGCTTCATAGAATGTTTTTGGAAGCTTGCTTTCTTTTGAACAGTTTGAAAAGAATAGGTATTAACTCCTCTGTGAATTTTCAGTAGAATTTACCTGCAAAGCCATCTGATCCTGGGCTTTTGTTTGGGAGTTTTGAATACTGATTGCTGGAAATTGGTCTGTTCAAATTTTCTATTTCTTCCTGTTTCAGTTTTGGTAGGTATATTTCTAGGATTTTATTCATTTCTTCCAGGTTGTCCAGTTTATTGGCATATAGTGTTTAATAATAGTCTCTTAAAATCCTTTCTATTTCAATGGTGCTGGTTATTTCTCCTCTTTCATTTCTGATTTTGTTTGTCTTTTATTTTTTTTTTCCCTGAGTCTGAATAATGGTATGTCAATTTTATGTTTCTTTTCAAAGAACCAGCTTCTGGTTTCATTGATCTCTTCTATTGTGTTTTTGTTTGTTTGTTTTTAATTGTTGTTGTTTTCTCTATCATTTATTTCTACTCTAATCTTATTTCCTTCCTTCTGCTAGTGCTGGGTTTTATTTGTTTATTTACCTCCTTTAGGTATAAGATTAAGTTATTTGAGATTTTTCTTACTTCTTGAAGTAGTCCTGTATTGCTATAATCTTCCCTCTTAGAACTGCTTAGGCTGCATCCCACAGATTTGGGGCCATTGTGTTTTCATTTGCTTTTATATATTTTTTTATTTCCTCTTTGCTTTCTTGGTTGACCCATTCATTGTTTAGTAGCATGTTGTTTAACTTCCATGTATTTGTGCTCTTTCCAGATTTTTTCTTGTGGTTGATTTACAGTTTCATTGCCTTGTGGACAGAAAGATAAATGGTATGACTTCAGTCTTACTGAATTTGTTGAAACTTGTTTTGTGACCTAATATGTCATCTAATCTGGGGAATGTTCCATGTGCTCTTGAAAAGGATGTGTATTCTGTTTTAGGATGGAATGTTGACAATATATCTATTAAAGTCCTTTAGTCCAGAGTGTCCTTCAAAACCACTGTGTTCTTGCTGATTTTATATTTAGATTATCTGTCCATTGATGTAAGTGGGGTATTAAAGTCCTCCACAATTGTATTACTATTATTCCCTTTATTTTTGTTAGTAACTGTTTTATGTATTTGGGTTCTCTCATGTTGGGGGCATATATATTTACAATTGTTATGTCTTCTTGTTGGATTGTCTTCCTAATAATTATATGGTGTTCCTTTTCATCCTTTGTTACACTGTTTTAAGATATATTTTGTCTGCTGTAAGTAATGGTGTCCCAGTTTTCTTCCAACATCCATTTGCATGATAAATGTTTCTCTATCCCTCTCACTTTCAATCTGCATGTCTTTAGTCCTGAAATGAGTCTTTTTTAGGCAACATTTAGATGCATCATTTTTTAATCCATTCAGTCACCCTATGTCTTTTGATTGGAATAGTCTACTTACATTCAAAGAAATTATTGATAGGTATGTATTTGTTGCCACTTCATTATTTGAGGTTGTTTTTGTAGAATTTCTGTGTTCCTTCTTGTCTTTTTTTCTTACCATAAGTTGGCTTTCTTTAATGATATACAAGGATTTCTTTGTTTTTACTTTTTGCCTATGTATTACTGGTTTTTGATTTGTGGTTGCCATTAGATGTGTATATAATATTTCCTTATATAGCAGTCTGTATTAAGTTGATGGTCTTAATATCAAACCCAATCTTTCGTTCTCTTCTCCCCACATTTTAGGTATATGTTTGCAATACTGTATATCCCTTTATTTTGTGAGTCCCTTGACTGATTTTTACAAATATATTTATTTTTAATGTTTTCTTTTTCCTTCCTTCTTTCCTTACTCTTACTTATGATCTTTCCTTTTCACTCAGAGTCCCCTTTAATACTTCTTGTAGGACTCATTTAGTGGTCGTGAACTCCTTTAGCTTTTGTTTGGGAAATTCATTTATCTTTCTATTCTGAATGATAGCCTTCATGGATAGAGTATTTTTGGATATGGATTTTTTTCTTTCAGCACTTTGAATATATCCTGCTACTCCCTTGTAGCCAGCAAAGTTTTTTTTGTTAAAAAATCTGATACCCTTATGGGATCTCCCTCGTATGTAACTATCTTCTTTTCTCTTTCTGCTTTTAAAATTCTCTTATCACTACATTTTGCCCTGTTATTATTTCTTCAAATTAATTTTTTACCCTCTTTTCTCACTTCTTGTGGGTCCCTATAATGCTAATGTCATTATGCTTGATGAAATCAGAGTTCCCTAAGTCTCTTCTCATTTTGCATAATATTTTCCTGCTTACCTCCTCACCTTGATTACTTTCCCTTACTCTGTCTTCAAGGTTGCTAATTCATTCCTTCTCTAGCCTGCTGTTTATTTCATCTAGTATATTTTTAATTTCATTTATCATGTTCTTCATCTCTGATTGGTTCTTTGTTTTCTTTCTCTTTGTTAAGGTCTTACTGATGTCCTCTGCTCTTTTCTCAAGGCCATTGCGTATCTACATGATCATTACTTTAAATTATCAGGCCTATAACTTCTATCTCTTTCACTTAGGTCTCTTGCTGTGGCTTTGTCCTATTCTTTCATTCCTCTGTCTCCTAATTTTGTCTACCTCTCTGCCTATTTTTTGTGTGTCCACTATGTCTCCTGCACTTAAAAGTAGTGGGCAGGCACACACTTTTAATGAGGTGGCTCTGGTCTCTTGCCAGAGGGAACATGTCTCCACCACCACGATCAGGGCCAGCCAGAACCAAACCACAAAATGGTACAAATGGGGTGTGCAGTGCCCACAGATTTGTATGCCATTCGTCTTCTACATGGGACTTGCTGCCATTGCTGAGACCAGGTGACTGGGGCCTGATTCACAATGCACGCACAGATGGGATGCTAGTTTTAACAAGTTGTGCACATCCACCGCTGTAGGTGACCAGCCACTGCTGCCACCACAACTGCAGTCAAGAGATGCAGTGTTGGAAAGGTTTGAGCTGTCTTCTGGGGTGGGGACATACAGTGCTGGGACTGAGGGTTAAGGCTCAGTATAAGTAAGTTAGGAAGTAAAAGCCAATATTGTACTGATTCTCATGGTGGCTGTGTTTATGCTGGGTATAGGGGAGGGAAATCACACCCACTCCTTTGTTTCTAGAGGAGTATCCCAGTGAAATCTGTTCCTCTGGGACATGCCCAGTGATTAGTAAATAACCCTCCTTTTATATCCCAGGCAGTTTTCCTAACTGCATTCTCCATGGACTATTTGTTGTGCTGTCTCTTTAAAGGCTGAGACTCAGCTTCCTACTGCCCTCACAGATTTCCCAGAAGTGAGCCCACTGATTTTTAAAGTTCCATGCTTTAAGTCCCACTGGTTGTAAGAACTCATGAAATTAGCCCTTCTGGTTTTCAAAGCCAAATGCTATGGGGATTCGTCTTCCCAGAGCAGGCTTCCCAGTGTAATCATCTTTTTCTCTCCCTTCTCCTTGCCCATAGCTCCCTTTCTCCCACAGATGGCCTGTGAGTCTGTTTAGTCGCCCACTGCATCTCTGCCCTTCCTTCCATCTTAGATGCGGCCTCTTCTCTGCCTTTAGTTGGGGAGTTTGTCCTGTCAGTCTTCTGTTTGTTTTCTGGTTGTATACACTGATGTGAGTGTAATCTCGGTGTATCCAGGGGAGGGGATGAGCTTAGAATCCTCCTACTCTGCCATTTTCCAGTATACTGTTACTCTTAATTCTCTACTATCATTCTGCAGTTATTTAAATTTAACTTTTTAATTTAAAAATGTATATTAGCATTGTAATAAAAATATATTAGTATATATTAATGAGTTTCAAAGTATATAAGCTAATTTCTTATACATTACTTGTATTCAATAAATATATTTTGAATACATTTTCTTATAAAATAAGATGTTACCTAAAATAAACATCTCATTTTTTACTTTGCTTTCATCATAAACACTCTTTTTTTAAATATTGGCTTTAACAAAAGAATTGAGATTGCAAATACCAGGAACTACGAAGGAAATAGAAGGATCCATGTAAAAACAGTAATTTCTCACCCAGAAACAGATTTTCACTCTTTTCCTCGGATGCTGGGGAAAAAAGAATTTGGAAGAGTTTTCATTTAGCTGTTGCAAGTTAAATCTAACCTTTTCTCCTCCTCTTCCTCATGCCGAAGTTTCCCCCAGGTCATAGATTGTAAAGCAGCAGTATTACATGAGACAAAATAATAAAATGGTGGGGAGAAAGTCTGAATACTTAAGAAAACACATTCACAAAAATAAAAATATTTAATAGTAAAGTTTAATGTATAGAAATAAGCATTTTATTGGCTTTAATATAAAATATCACATATACATATGATATATACATACATTCTCTGTGTGTGTGTGTGTGTGTGTGTGTGTGTG